>NW_017731668.1:1499369-1509827 GCF_001890085.2 Hipposideros armiger | reverse complement strand
CAACACCTGGCCCCTAAATATCACCTTCCTCACTGTGCTACCTTCAGGAGTCTTTTCCTGAGCAATGTGATAAGACCTGAGTGTCTGAGACTATTATCCATGGACTTCCATAATTGAACCTCAACTTTTTATTCATCTGATTCACAGCTCTCTCCAGGAGAGATTTCCAACTCAGGCCTCAAAAAACCTGTGCCTTTGGTAGATAATTTGATGTTCCTTCAAACTAATATGCTTTAAATTTCAATTAAAATTCAATTTTTTCTATTAATATTCTATTATTAGTTAATTTTCATTATTTTTCTATTTATATTCATCATTAATATAATTGATATAATATAACCAATATAACATAATTATTAAAATTTATATTAACTTTTAATTAATGAAGTTGAACATTGCAATAGGCTCACTGACTAATTTACTTCTAAAAAAAAATAAAAAGAAACAGGAAAAAACATTTTTCCCAGCAAATTATTTCCTACTTATCTGAAATTTTTGTTTTCCCTTAAGTTTTCTATTATTATTTCCTAAAATGTACATCTTTGGATGTATATTAAAGGACTTAAAATTTAGATAAACAAACCATTTGCTCTTGTAAATATGCATGATATGGTTTCAGAATTTTGGTGACTTGTATGGATAGGAAAACACTGACAAAAATAATTGACCAAGATAGTCATCTATGGAGGAGCCCTTTGAAATGTTTTTGTTCTTTTGTTGTTTGCTGTTTCTGCTCAAGTGCTCTGCTGTTTTCAGCCAGAGCAAGACCAGTTGACCCTGCAGCAGTTTGGTAAGACGTCTCCTTGTACTGAGTAAATGGGCACCATAAAGTAGATTATTAGGGGAATGTTTTGTGCTACTTCTAGTACCCAACTAGCTTCTGCTTTAGGTGGGACTAAAACATGTCACACAGGCATGTTTTTCAAACATGCCATTCTCATTTCCAACACCACTCTTTGTGGTATTTTGCACGTTAGATTAAACCCTTCTTTTTTCTCTTTGTCCATCCCTCTATCAATGTTTAGTTCATGTCTTCCCATCTCTCCAGGAGGTTGTCCCTAACTCCTGCTAACAGCAGCTCTTATTTCTGAACACTCATAGATGGTATTGTTATAACACTCACTTGGCTTTCCACCCAACACAGTCTAGTTTTTTTTCTCCATAATGTGTCTGTCAGAAGTATAGTGTGTTACACAGTTAGGAACCATTGCCACATATGTCCTTCTGGCATGTCTTCTGTTTTACCAAACAACAGCTGCTCAGGATTTTTGGGGGCTGTGCATTTTTCACAAATCCCAGTCAATAGTGTTTGTGTTGCAATAAGCATTGCTCCTGGATTCATGGCCCATCTATAAACTAGGGCCCTGCTTATTATTCATTATCCTACTTCATTTTTAACTTCTTAATATCCACCACTTATTTACTGCCTCCAAGCTCTGCCACTTACTAGGTTTGTATTTTTCAGCAAATGACTTAAGCTTGCTGCTGCTCAGTACAGTCGGGATAATTATAGCCTTTGTCATACATTGGGAGATAAATGAGTTAATACATATGAGTATAAAGAAGATAGGTGAGTGCTGGCACAGAGTGGGTGGGCACTCAATAGATAATAGCTAATATATTTATTTACAGATGAACAGACTGTGGCTAATACAATTTTAGTAATCTGCCAAAGTCCACAACTATCGAGCAATAGATTCTAGATTCAAACTCATGATGGTCTACCTCCCCTCTCCCCAAAGCTTCTCTACTTACAGTCTCCACATTAATTAAGAATGGACATCAGAGTTAATAGCAACTTGTTCACTTAAGCTCTATCAGTTCTGCTTCACACAGAAGTCCAGGCAATGGCACCATTTTCTGTGTGTCATCAAACGTGCTGATTTTCTTCATTTCGGTGTACTTTACCAGTCAACGTATTTTTTGAATTGCATGTTACCTATGGTGGGGAATTATGATGGTAGATTTTGTTTTTGATCAGTCAGTGAGCATATGATTGTTTCTCTAAAGCTAACCAGTACATCATTACTTTCTGCCTAAAATTTATTCTCCCTTACCATTGTGCTGTCTGCCAGTCTATGTTCAGAAATGTAATATTGTTGTAAAGAACCTCTTGAATATCCATTTGGGGAACAGTCACAGATCCTTAAAGCCTGGTGTTTTAATAGGAAGTATAGTCAATGCTAGAGAGTCGGTCCTCAAATTTAATAAACCAAGACATTTATTCAACTTCACATCTCTTGTAGTGATAAGAATAGATTAGATGGGGTGCAATTTCCCAACATATCTTGGAATATTTGTGTGGTTGTCTAGGAAGCAAAGCCTACTCAAATGTTTCAAAAACCAGCCCTATCCTGATGTTCTCGTTATGGGGAAGTCTCTGAGTATAGCATAGATTTCTATTTGTGTCCGTTTAATTTAGCTTGTCTTCATTTCTGAAACAGAAAGCTAATCAGAATTAATCAGAAGGAGCACAAAAAAAATAGAAATGATACAAAACAGCCAAGAGAAGGAATATGTTGAAGAACGTTCACTGTCTTAAATGCTTTACATGTGTCATTAATAAACTTCTTATGTTGGGGAGATGAAATATGAGCACATGAAGAGAAATCTAACTGTATAAGCAGTGAGTGCAGAGTGATGGGGCCAAGTCAGGAGCACAGAAGGGTTGTAAGGAGTGAGGGCTTCCTATGGGTTGTCACCATCTTTGGGAAGCCTTACAGCCTGGAATAATGACTCACCCGTGGGACAAGTTCTCATCAATTCAGTGATCTTGAGCAAGTTGCATCTATTATTTGGGCTCCCATTTTTCTCATCTGTTAAATGAGAATGTTGGAACAAATGATCCTCACCATCCATTGTATCTCTAACATTCTAAAAATTGGCAATAAATAATGAAACATTTTATCGCAAATTTCCTTTTGTTGTAGCTATACCACAATTTGTAAGGGAGCTATCTTAGATAAATTAATCATCTCCAGTAAAGCAAATGAGGACATTTTCCAAAATAAGAAAGCAATCCATTGGCATGAAACAATGCCTATCCCCTCCTGTCATATTCACCAGCTGACACATCACATATTTTATTTCTAGAAGCCATTAGTCATGATGGTTACCACACTCTGAAAGACTGCATGTGAATTCTACACTCTCAGAACATCACGGAGTTGTGCTCTGGAAGAGAGAACTGGATCTTCTGATGCTTGGATGGCTATAGAGAAGATGGGAACGGGAAGGGTTAGTGCACCGGTTGGATAACTCTCAGTTTGGCAATCTTGATTCCCACGCTGCTGGCCTGAGAAAGCTTGTTGCTAGGCTATTTGAGGGAGAGCGCCTGTGTCCAGCAGACACATTGACTAATTTCTCCGTCTAACATACGACTGAAATTTAAGTTACAAGAAGGGTGGGAGAGTTAGGCAGGAACTAGGTCAGAAAGGGTTTCACAAGCAAAGAAGTGGAGGAGTTAAAGTGAGCAAATTTATGTTTTTGAAAGACCTGTTTATTAGCAATTTAGACCTACTATTGGGCAGAGGAATATTTGGAGTTAGGCGGTCGTTCCAGTGATCCAGAAGAGAAAAGAGTATGAACAAGGAGACAGTGAGTGCAGAGAGAGAATTTGACAGATATTAGGGACTAAGGTTACAGATTTAGCAAATAAAAATGCAGTGCCTTGTTAAATTTGAATTTCAAAAAAAAACCCAGTTAATAATTTTTTCAATGTAAGTATATATGGGGGACATATTTATATTAAAAACTAATTATTTGAAATTTTCATTTAACTAGACATCCTGTGTTTTATCCAACAATCGTATTAGGGAAGTAGATAGCCAGGTCTTGGGGACTGACTGGATACAGAATGGGAGAGAAGCAGAGGGAGGAAGAAGTTGAGGATGTTGTTCAGATTTCTGGTTGGGTGAGTGAGGTTGCACTCCGCATAACAGGCTTAGCATGAGAAAGATGTTCTGGAAGGAAAGGTAAACAAGTAAGCCTTGGACATGTTGGTGTTAAGGTACCAAGAGGAGAATCCATGGAAAGATGTATAACAGGAAATTAAAAATACAGATATGGAGCTCAGAATAGCAGAAAGGGATCGGAGGAATACATGTTGGGGCACCAATAGTACCATCCACTGGTTTTCTCTCTTTCACCCAGGCCACTCTATGGCCACCTGGGCCTGGTTACCCGGAGAGGAGCAGACAACAGGAAACTACTGAGTGTAAGGTGAGGTGTGTATATCAAATTGCCTTCTTCCTCCTGGGCGCTTCCCTGCTTCTATGGGGGACCTGGTTTGCACATGTCATGTCTCTGGCTCATTAAAAGTGGAAGACAAGAGCATCCCATTCACATGTCTTCCCAGCATCTTTAGAGCCACCTTTAAGTCTAGAGAATGGGTTTTAGAAACATTCCCAGAGGCATGTAGGAAAGCACCTTGCAACCAAATACAATCATAAATATTTCTTCAGCAAAACATATGATTATTTAAACTCTAAATAGCCCCTGAAAGTTTAGGTCAGGTTTTGCAACCCAATTATTTATGAAAACAAAGTTATTTTTCAGAAATTTATGAATTTTAGAATTTCAGCTGAAGTATTAGGAACTTTATTTACATCAGTGAAGCAAAACTGAACAACCCCTTTTTTCTTCATATTCCATATTAGCCCACAAAGAGTTTCCTTTTTCATTTGTCCTCCTTTTGAAAGGGAATAGTATTCTCTTGTAATGATGTACCATAGAGGTGTTAATCACACATTTATATATTTTTGTCTCTAATCTCTATCGCAATCAATGCCTGAATAATAACCTTATAAATATATCACTTCATGCATGAGTAAGTATATCTGAGATAAGTTTCTAGAAGTGGAATTGCAAGCCCAAAGGGTATGTACATTTGTCATCTTGATAGTTACTATCATAAATACTGCCCTCCACAGAGGTAGCATGATTTCAACTCCTACCAGCAGAGTCTGAAAGGACCTGTTCTCCCTACTTTCTTGCTGTGACATTTTAGGCCTGTTTGCCTTCTAGTCCATTTCTCTTCCCCTGCTCTGCAGAGCTCCATGGACTGTCCCAAGCTCCCATGTCAGCTGGACTCAGTCAATGGAGACCAGAGGACAGGAGGCAAGGAAAACCATGGCATTTTCCCCCTTCCAGGGGAATATCCAGGTTTTATAGAAGCTGTGGCTTAAACATTCAGAGGCTCTAATAAACAATGTTGTAATTATGAATTCAAAATTCGACACAAAAGTAAATATTTATTTACATGAAACACAAAAATACGAAAATATGCGTAAATATATTTTCAACTCATCTTCTCTTTAGCCTGAGCCCCCAAATGTCCATGGCCATTCTAGTACCACCTGACATGAGGGGACATGTGAAAGGAAGAAAGCGGAGTGAGAACAAGCAGCAGCCTTAACTGATCACAGTTACAATATCTTAGTCTTACAATTTTGACTGAAACATGTGACCATGTGAACACATTGACCAAGCCCTTCCCAAGACCATTGAAAGCAAAGAAGGTGCTGAAGTTCAACCTTCGTTGACTCAACCCTCATTCTGCTTCTGGTTCCCCGCTCTTTGCCTCAGGCAGCATCTCTGGCAGAAGCGGAATCTCTTCCATGCCTACAGCCACCAGACAGGCCAACCACGGTTCCAGGTTCCAAGTGACCCTGGCCCCTGAACTCCTATAACACTTACCCAGGACCATTCCTGGCTTCACACTATTTCTCATTTATGGATTGTTTCATTCTCAGCTTTTTCATCACCCTTGATGGATTCCCTTTGTTAAACTCTCTTATTTAAAGCAATTTTTGTCCTCCTGCTTTAACTCTAACCAATACTGTTCTTGGTACTAGATAAAGGGATCCTCAAATAAGATTCTAGAATAGAATTACCCTCCTGTTAGTATGTGAACACATTTGTGACCTCTTTGAAGATAGAAAAGAGACCTTAGTATTGTGGGCAGGCAAAATATTGCCTGTGGGTGCTTAGGATTATGTACCCGTTGAAATCATTATTTTTTTTTTTAGGAAACCAAATAGTTACTAAGTTGTTACACTTGTCTAATAAGAAAATATGATTACAAAGAATGTAGGGTGAGGTAACTACTTTTGACGGCACAAGGGCAGTTATAAGGTGAAAAGCATTAGGAACAAAAGGTCTGGTGGTGTTTTTGCTTCCTTGTTTGTTTATTTTGTTTGTTTGTTTTTTCCTTTTTTTCCTAAGGAAAACAGACTCTAGCAGTCTAATTCTGCTTTTGCATGATGCACTCTTTTTATAATTATTAGTATTAGTTTCAGGTGTGAAAAACAATGTAATAGTTAGACATTTACACCCCTCACAAAGTGATTCCCCCCTCCCCCAATCTACTACCCCTCTGACATCAGTTCTATTGACTCTATTCCCTATGCTGTACTCAATATTCTGTGACTATAATATATAAATATTATATATTATAGTTTACATTCATTATTATTCAGCTTCAGCTTCAGGTGTACACTGACTGCAGTGGCCAGGCACCTACACCATCCATGAAGTGGTCTCCCTAATAAGACATATGTCCATCAGATACCCTACAAAATCTTTAAAACATTGTTGATTATATTCCCCAAATGGTCTTTTCTATCCCCATGGCAATCGGTAGTTACCAATTTGTGCTTTCTAATCCCCTCACCTTCTCCCTCATCCCCACCCCCCTCCCATCTAGCAGCCCTCTGTTATTTTCTCTGTATCTCTGAGACTGTTTCTGATTAGTTTGTTCATTTATTCTATTCTTTAGATTCCACATATAAGTGAGATCTAGAGACCCACCTTTGGGCTATCAGAAATAATGACTGGCAATCTTACAGTGCATGTGTACTGAACAAACTAAGCTTTCAGAATGAATAAAGCATCATATTTCCCTTCTAAGTAGTTTTTTTGGGGTTTTTTTTTACATTTTAAACTTTTGTATCAAAGTAAAACGTACATAGAAAACTCTATAAATTCTCACAAAATGGACACACCTGTATACCTAGCATCCAGGTCATGAAATAGATATTACCCTAAATATTAACCCTTCATTTCCAACTGTAAACAATATCCAGGCTTCTAACACTACAGATTAATTTTGCCTATTTTTGAAGTTTGTATAAATGGGATTCTGCCATATATATTCTTTGGGTCTGGCTTATTTTATTCAACATTTTGTTTGTGAGGTTGATCCATGGCTTTATGCATATTGTAGTTTGTTCATTTTTATCACTGTGCAGTATTCTGTTGTGAGATTACTACAATTTTTATATTTATTCTGTAGTTGATGAAAATGTAGGTTGTTTCCAATTAATGACTATTACAAATAATATTGTAGATGTTTTGAATACATGGTACACACATTTCTACTGAGCATATACCTAGAGGTTGAATTACTGGGTCCTAGATTATGCATGAGTTCAACTTTAGAAAAATGAAACAAGTGATTATTAAAATTTGTATTTCCACTAGCAGTGTTTAAGAGTTCTTAGTGTTCCATATCATTACCAATGTTTGATTTTTTTAATTTTGGGCATAATTTATTTTATTACAGCACTAATTATTCATGCTCAAAGCATCCAAAGATTATTAGAAATACCTCTTTTTCATAAGCATGCAACCCAATTTAGTGCTTAACAATTTAGTATAATAGAATGTTCTTTATTGTTCTTTCCCTGTTTAAATTTTTTTCCAGCTTTATTGAGATGTAACTGGCATATAACATTGTGTAAGTTTAAAGTGTACCACATGATGATTCAATACATGTACATATTGCCAAATGATTACTACATCAGGTTAGTTAATATCCCCATCCCCTCACATAATTACCATTGTTGTTTGTGGTGAGAACATTAAGGGCTAACTACTCTCTTAGCAAATTTCAAGCATACANTCTCTCTCTCTCTCTCTCTCTCTCTCTCTCTCTCTCTCTCTCTCTCTCTCTTTCCCTTTCTTCCTTCCTCTTTACAAAGCATGCTGTCTTTCAATTAACATAGTGATGACCTATTGTTACCCGTTACCATGCTAATCCTGAGCTGGTGTGAAATTACTTTATAATAAACACTATGGAGTTCTGACTTTCAATTAATTTTTCACATGCTGTGCTAAATCAGATTAACTCTACGCCTCCCCCCACCACCACCACCACCACTTTTGACCTCAGACCTAATTTTTTTCCTTATAATGAAACAGAGGATTAATTTATATGAAGCATATCTGTACACATTTGCAAATAAATGTAAAGATAGACATTATGCCATATTTGCATTGTACAGTGTTCGGTCTAATGCAGTCTTTCTAAGATGATTAATTTTTTGTGTTCACTGGTGTGGGGAAAGATATTTCCAGTTGTTGTTCCTCTGTTAAATTCTAACTAAATGCCGCCACTAAGGCTAAGCAAAGAAACGCTCCCATATGCCACAATGCTGAGAGATTGGTGCCGTCTCCCGTAAATTGTACAATACCACATTAGGAGAAGCTGAAAGGAAATGTAAACACTCTGAAATGGAAACAATAATCATTAATACTAAATTGATTGGTGCTCTCCCTGGATGTACACTGACATTCATCTTGAATGAATGAGGGGAGGGGAGCTTTTTAAATGACCATTAAATTGAAGGAATTTGATGACAATTTCAAGCAAATGATGGCTTGTGCCTTTTTTTAAACTAATGTAGCCCCAGCACTAGATTATATTTTTGGCGAAATAATTATTTTCATCTCTGAAACTCATTATTAGAATGAAGTGGTAGAAGATGAATGTAGGCACACACTAAATGAACAAACTTGTGTTAAAAAAATTAATCATACTACCCAGATGCAGGGTTATATTTTTTTNATTGACTCTGGAACTTGGGTCCTTATTAAATGCTATTTTATCTTGTATAGCCTACAGTGCTTACCAGAGCATTGGCCTCTGGAAGGACATTGGTTCCCAAATAAAGCTGTGTTACTCACTCTATCTGAACCTGTGTGTCGGGACTTTGTTCTCCACTTGCCTCATGAGTACCACGCAGGGATGTAGGCCCTGCCAAGGAGTTAATGTCCCCTTGACTTTCAGGAAGAGACTGAAATGTGGCAGCTGCCCTTCCAGGCACTTGAAACGTTAATCAAGTGGATCAATCAATTTTGCTAGAAATTTGAAATGGAGCTTTGGGGAGCTCATCAGTTACTTACAAGCTGATGATTAAGCCAATAGACACTCAGATAGAAAAAGAAAACATCTCTGTAATGGTGAATTCTTAAGATAGGACAATCTTGTGACTTACTATTTAGTTTCTGTCTCCATAAAGCTTGACCCTTGTAGTTCATGCTTTTTTAGTAATAGTGGTAATAAAGTTTCTTCTGGTTTAGAAAAGGGCTGACTGTGTGGTTGAAATTCTTATATCCTGTATCTCCATGTGTATGTTCATAAGAGTGTTTTAGGATCCAGGTGTGTTCCTGGGATCGTGATCTTGCAGTCTCTGAAGAATAAGAATGCGGATCAGAGAGGCAAGGTTTAAGCAGTACAGTTTTACTGTAAAGCGCAAGACAGCAGCTCTCTGAAGAGTGGAGGGGTTCCGAAAGTGGAATGCCCCCTGGGCTGGGCTGGGCTGGGCTATGCTGGGAACTATTACTATTGCTGAGTCAGGGCTGATTGGTCTCCTGCACCTGAGCTGATAATTCTGTCAGGCTCTGCAGTTTGAATTTGTTTGTTAGCTATTTTAAAGTTATTTTCTTTGGCTTTGGTTATGGTCTCAGCCTTAATGCCCTCCACCATGGCCATGTCCCTGACTGCCTACGGTTTTTCTATTTCAATAGGCCACCATTATTATAGTTACCTGAGGGAGTTTCCATTCACTGCAACCAGAAGAACCCATCAAATAACAATGTCCTTCTAAATCTCTTTCTGTGCACATGTGTGATTATATTTGTACAAAATTATTTTCGTTGCCGGGGGTGGGGGGCTGAAGGG
Organism: Hipposideros armiger; assembly: GCF_001890085.2. Lineage (NCBI taxonomy): Eukaryota > Metazoa > Chordata > Mammalia > Chiroptera > Hipposideridae > Hipposideros > Hipposideros armiger. The sequence goes on along the minus strand of NW_017731668.1, from coordinate 1,499,863 downwards.
AAACTTTGGCGGTGAGATGCCCAGGGTAAAGAAAGCACATGGAGCCAACATGGGAGGAGCTAGTGTCTTTAATCAGCAATAGCAACCATTATATAGAGGTTTTGGGGGGAGGGGAGCGCACAGAAATGTGCATGCTCCCTCCTGCAGCTGTGAATCATGCTTACATAAAGAGCTTATGTAACCTGCCAGGAGCCTGCACAGCAGGTTTCAGAGTCAAGGTTTGTATGTCCGGGGTCAGGGTCTGTATGTTGGCTTGCACACATCTGAGCAGCCTGGGCCCCTTGCCTGGGGCTGCTACTTGTGCGCGCCTGAACCTGCCTCAGGCCCTGTCAATTACCATATGATACAAACTGTCCTGATTGTTTGATTTACCAATGTATTTTAATATCTATAACAATAAATGTGTATATGCAGCATTTTCAGTGTTTAGAGTATACATTACATGGATGAACCGTAACTTCATTAATAATTGCCTTTTTCCCTTTCTTTTATCA
>NW_017731668.1:1495671-1497539 GCF_001890085.2 Hipposideros armiger | reverse complement strand
TTCTTTGGCAGTAACTGTAGAGAAAAAATAAAGTAGGAAGTTGAGCAGTCAACAAGCTCATGAAATTCAGTAGAGATCAAAACAGTCCCTTTTGGCACTTTAAAGCCTTTTTATCTTATTTTCTGAGGTTATTTAACCTTGCTGCCAATCGCAACTGTGCATAAATATTTTTGTGGCTTTGAAATCACCACCTTCATGGCATATAGATGGATGCTATACAGTGGGCAATATGAAGTGTATAAATATTCATATCAGTATGCTGTCACAATTTTGACAGGCAGGATCTCCAAAATTAAAATATAAAAAGGATAATCTCATTTCCCTTCCCCTTTGTCTTTGCCTTCATACTTAAATGAATAGTGAGAATAAAGAAATGGGCCCTGAAATTCATATCAAAGTTCAGGTGTAAGAAATTAAAACTAGAGAACAGTTCAACCCCAACAGTTTAATTTACTTCTCTTAGGATCTTTAATACCAAACTTATCAGTTCTCTCTGGTAGGCATTAACTTGTTAAATGAGTCTTAATTATACATAAGCAGATGGAGATTTGAATTAAAATTACCTTACACTCGAGTGGCTTTAGTTCATTATAACATATCTTCCTCTTAATCATTTAGTCAGTCTCATCATCTTTCATATAGAAAGTTATTAAAATATTCCAATTTCCATATTTCTTCAGATACAGCCACTATTAAATGGCAAGTAATGCACATTAGTAGGTGACTTATACTATCCAAGAATTGGTGAATTATTCATGTCAGGAGCAATTTTTGTGCTTTTCTGTCATCTGTAACATTTTCTTTTAAATACTTTATATTTACTTGATATGTGAAACCTCACCTCATTTAATTTAAAGCACCAATTTTAATTCCATTTCATTTTCAGAGTGATGGTGAAAATGGACTCCATCAACTTTATTCCATACTTTGGTTTGTCAGAGTCTAGAAAGTAGAGGTATAGGATTATGTTTCTTGAAAACTGTCATAAAATTGATCAAGACTAAATACTTCTTAGTTACATCAGCTCTCAAACAGATTTCTGCCTTCCAATGCAATGTACCCAAGAAAAGAACCTGATGCTTAAAATTAGCTCCCATATTGCGAAATATTAAGAGACATAACTCAGTAGTAATTTTACCCCCTGGAAATTAGTAGTTCTTGACTTAACAACCAAACCCAAGATTTTTTCTTCTTCAAAGTTGCTAACAATGTTGAGGCAAGCCTTCACCCATATATTGTTCTAAAGCCAAAAACTCTAGTGTGCCATAAGGCTAACTTAGGCCCAGTATTAGCATTTCTGTCTTCCTGAAAGTGAGAACTTTACAGCTATTCTCATAGGAATCCTGAAGAAAATTTCAAAGCCCGACACTGTCATGCCTTCTTTCAGAAGTAGAATTCCCCTTAGGCTGTTATTTTACGCAAGTAGTCAATCAGTATCCAATAATGTTTCATCCCACAGGCGTCACTGATTTACAGGAGGCAGTGACAGTGGCAGCAGAATCAAACTAGACAGCTGACATGAGTGGGAAGATCCTTAGTCTTGGCTGAGTCATCAAGACAAAAGTTCAGTCAGTCTTGTCAAGCATTGTCATATTTTATTTATAAAATAAAGCAGAATATTATCCTTTACGTTTGACAAAACTCAATATTCAGCACAACTCTTTCTGCACTGCTTAGCCTGTGTGAGGGAAGACAAACGTGAAGTCTCAGACCCACATGTAATTAGAAAATAGAGTAAACTGGGTCTGAGTTACACAGTGAGTTGTAGTCTCAAATGGAAATTCAGGAAAGAACAGTGATTCTGAGAGAGCAGTTGTTTTTAATTAAAAAAAGAAAAAGAAAAATGAAAGAAAGAAAAAGAAAGAAAG
>NW_017731668.1:1484674-1488547 GCF_001890085.2 Hipposideros armiger | reverse complement strand
TCCATATCCTTGCCAACACTTGGTAGGGTCAACTGGTTTAATTTTTACCATCCATATAGGTTTTTAGTGAGATATAATTATGGTTTTAACAGTCTCTCCTCTAATGATTAATGATGGTAAGCTCCTTTTCGTGTTCTTATTTGCAGTTTATATATCTTCTTTGGTGAGGATTCAGTTTAAATATTTTACCCATTATTAATTGGATTATATGTTTCCTATCATTAATTTTTGAGTGTTTCTCCTCCCTGCACTGTGAACTGAAAAGTCCCTCAAGACGTTAAGCTGGTGTAATCATAGTGCTCACTTCATTTGTATCACATTTCTCAGGGATCACACTTACATTGTCTTAGTGTCTGGTGTCTGCAAAACTTTTGTTTTATTTATTTATTTTGTCCAGTTTCTTGTTTTTGTTGTTCCAGGCAAGAGGGTAAATCTGGTCTCTGTTACCTCATACTAACTGGAAGCAGAAGCCCATATCTGATTTGCCCTAATTAATGATTTTCTTTTTTCCTCAACATAAAAATTGTGTTTTTTGAAGCATTTTGATGATAACATTTATTGTGTTCTGACTTGCATCATTTGTGTTGATGATCCCTCATCTCTCAGCCTTATTGATGCTACTTAAAATTTATTATAAGGTATTATAACACTTTTCTCTAATTCCTTTTAACATTTTTTTCTCAGTCTTTGGTATTCAGCATTATTATTATGATGTGTCTCTATGTTGGTCTCTATTTATTCTACTTTGGGATTATGGCACTTCTTGAATTTGTTGCTTAATGTTTTTCTTTCATTTGGACAATTTTATGACATTAATCCTTCAAATATTTCTTTTCTTCCACTTATTCATTTATATTCACTTTCTCTCTTTCCCTCCCTCCCTCCTTCTTTTCTCTTTCTCTCTCCTTCTTCCTTCTGTAATTCCAATAACACACATGTTAGACTTTTTCTTGGCATCTCATATACCTCTAATGCTCTTTCCTGAACTTTCTAATCTACTGTCTGTTGTTTTAGTCAAGATATTTCCTTCTGATCAGCATTTCACTTAAATAACTCTCTCTAGCTGACTCTAATCTATAGTTAAACACATCTCTGATCTCTTAATTTGGGGTATTTGTCAGTTGACTTTTCCATTTGAGTTGAGGGGGCTGTATTTCTGCACTCTTCTGAAATTCTTTATCTTGTTATATAATTTCTGGAACTTATATTAATCACACTCGTTTTATGCCTCACTATCCCAATACCTGTATTTCCTGTTGACCTGTTTCTATTTTTTTCCTCTTGGATTCTGGCCAGTTTATACCATATTTACTTTGTTATTTTTTATTCTGGGTCACACATTTTTTTGTGTGCGGAAAACTACAAAAGAACTTGAAGCTCTGTATGATGTTATGTCCTCCAGAGAACATGTGCTTTAGCTTATTTTAAAAAATTTAGTTTGGGGGAAGTTTATTTTAATATGGTCATAGATTGAGTTGATTCAAGGCTGAGTCCTTTCCCCCTTATTTCCATTTTACTCATATGCATTCTCACGAGGAATTTAAATAAATTTCTTTAATTAATTCCATTTATTCCCAAAATCTAAGAAAGGGGTTCAGACCCTGGCAAGCTAAAAAGATAGATAAAAGCCTACCTAGCACATTATCTAAAAAGTGTAACACTTTCAAAAGTGTGCAATCCCCACAAACACCTACTTCCCTACTTCACTCATTTCTTTTTTCTTTTTTTTTTAAGATTTTATTGGGGAATTGGGGGAGGGGAACAGATTGGGGAATCAGGGAAGCGGAACAGACAAGTTCCTGTCCTTTTGTTCTTCAGTCTAGTTGTGGAGGACGTTGCTTCATCGACCCATGTTGGTATTATCATTGCGCTCTTCCCGGGTGAGGCAATCCGTCGCTGGCCACTGGACGGCCGCTCACAGCAGCTCACAGTAGCTCACAGCAGCCCACTGCAGCCCCACTGCAGCCTACACCGTCACAAGCAACTCGCGGCATCCCAGCTCCAGGTGGAGATGTTGTTCACCATTTTAGCTGTAGAGGGCGTAGCATCTCTGGCCCTCATGTGGGATCCAAATCACTGCCCTGCTGCTCAGAGCCAGCGCTCCCAAGCCAACTCTTTACCAACGCGCCACACAGCCGGCCCTCACTCATTTCTAATATGTGACTGGCCTTAGTAGGCACTGGATCTTGTGATCCATAATGGTTAGCCCTTGAATAAATGAACANCTCGCCAGAGAAGAGCGCAATGATGGTGCCAACTTGGGCCAGTGAAGCAACGTCCTCCACAACTAGACTGAAGAACAAAATGACAGCAATTTGTCTGTTCCCCTTCCCCAATTCCCCAGCACTGTTCCCATCCCCCCAACTCCCCAATAAAAAATAAAAAAATTTAAAAAAAAATACAACTTCTAAATCACAAAACAAAAGTGATAGGGAGAAGATAACTTTGTGACTATTTATTTTTAGAGATGAGAGATGGGAAGAAGTGATTTGTTTTCCTTCTCTTTTTACGTGAGTGCAGGTGTTGAAGATTGGATCTTCAACAAGTAACAAATGTAAAACACCTTAATCAGGCTTATGCCCCCCCCAAAAAAAATTTTTTTTCTATGTGCACAAGCTAAACAATAGCAAATATGAAATGGTTAAGTCGAAACACTTGAACTAATATAGTTTAGTGGCTTCCAGAGGGTAAGGGGGGTGAGGGTGGGGTGGATGAGAGTAAAAGGGATCAAATAGATGGTGATGGAAGGAGAACTGACTCTGGGTGGTGAACACACAATGTGATATATAGATGATGTACTACAGAATTGTACACCTGAAACCTATGTAACTTTACTAATAATAGTCACCCCAATAAACTTTAATTAATAATAAAAAAGAAACACTTGAACTACTGCATCGTAAAGGAAGATTTAATATGGTACACAAGGAATGTCATGACTGTATATTTTTGTCCCCCTTGTGATATATTTTTAGTTATATCCCAAAAGTGTTGTGTTCTATAAAAAAAGATTTTTAAATGACCAGTTTTGTGTGTGCATGTAAAACTAGAGGTAGGAACTAAGATTAGAGAAAGCTGCAATGGCACAGAGCTACAATCCAGATAAAAAATCAAATAGCTACTGATAAACCTGGCACATGGGAGGTACTCAGTAACTACTTGTTGACTCATGAGAAAGAAAAAATAATAACAGAAAAAAGGAAATTATTCAAAACAGAGCTCAGTAAGGCCCCCAACAGTACAAGGTGAGGTCCTAGGTCATAGATGGAAACAGGTGACAACTAAATGGCTTTCCATGTGATAAAAAGAGAAAATGTAGAATGAAGAGAGAGAAGTTCTGAGAAGAACTCAGGGAGGGAACTAACTGTCAGAGCCACATGGTAGAAAGTCAGAACTCTGAAAGACAATTCTTAGTGATCAAGGACTTATGAGAACAAGGATCTCAAAAGGTTTTAAGGTTTTTGCTTTTCTATGCCTTAAACTCTTCAATCAACCCAACCAACCATCATGAGGTCTATCACACACACGGATTAGGAGAGACTAAAACAGGGATCACATCTAGTTTTCCATGCTACTGAGGGAAGAGAGCACTCTTAGAAGGTCAAATATGAATAAGATCAAGAGTACAATGAAAGCAGAAACCCAGCCCCAGAAATGAGCAAGAGAATGCAACCCCCTCAGAACTTAAAGAAATATTAGGGCAAGAATTGGATTCCTAAAAACCATAGAGTATTGAGTCAATTGTTCATAAATAAAGGCTCTGTGATTTCAAATAATGCCTGGTTTTTACAGAGTAGTTTAATTGAGTCCTTTCTCAATTATGTTACACATCTTTCATAAATTCTTTCAATGGCCCCACACACAGAATTGTTA
>NW_017731668.1:1477140-1482178 GCF_001890085.2 Hipposideros armiger | reverse complement strand
ATCTGCTTCAGCCACAGCCTGTGCCCTACCCAGAGACGCCCAGCAGAAGCCAGGAAGAAATCTGGAGATGGCTGCCACCTCTGCTGTGCTTGGAAGCACCTTCTTGGAAGAGGCCAGCTGCCACTAGTGCTGGCTTAGGGCTGCTCAGACAGAGGTACAGGACATGCTCAAGCCAGATGCTGCTTGTCTGGGTTCAGCAAACCTTTGAGCAACCCTAGGAAAGTCAGCAGCTTGAGCCAAAGCAGGCAGTCTGCATAAAAAAGCCACTGAAAGCAGCCTGGCTGTGCCCAAATGTTGGACACAGCCAGGTCTTGAATCACCTGTGTGTAGAGAACGAACAGCGGAGACTCAGAAATGATGGCTGCCTGTGTTTGCACACCAGGAACGGGGAGGGCTCAACAAAGAAACAATGGCCTCTGCAAGCTCCCTCATCCAGGAGAAAGCTGCCTCTCCAGCCCCTGTCCCGAGCCAGAGAACTCAGCTCCCCACCATTTGTCCCTACCCCTTTCCAGCTGCTGCCCCAGTGCTGGAGCTCAGAGCAAGTGATTCCATTGGTGGGTAAGTCCACGCCCACTCCCTTTAAAAGGAGCACCTGGGAGCGCAGCTGCACTCAGTCTCACTCAGTCACAATCTCCCCAGGTTTTCACAATCAAAAATTATGGAGACTTCTCTCCTCAGCACTGGGGTGGAGTGGGGCTGATATCTCTCACTCTTTTAAGGGCTGGAGGGTATCCCCACAGCCAATATAGCCCTCCCGCTCTTTGATGGTCACATGTGGGTGTGGGACCAGCCCGTTTCGCGTCTCTGACCTTCCTACCAATTTGGAGGTGGCTTCTTCTGCATGTCCTTAGTTGAAAGGCTTTAGTTCAGCTTGATTTTAGGTGATTCTCGATAATGGTTGTTTTGTAGATTAGTTGTAATTTTGATGTGGTTGTGGGAGAAGGCATTTATCTACTACGCCATCTCAGTTGTCTCTTGAAATTCAGAGGACTTTTAGATATTCAGAGGATAGTCATTACATAAGTATGCCCCAATTTATTTAGACATTCTACTTTAATGAATATTTTGGTTGTTTCCAGTTTTTGTTTATTAAGAATATTGCTGCTATGAACATACATGAACACATCTTTAGATGCATAAATATATATATTTCTGTTGCAAGAGCAATTGTAGATTACTTTGTTATAGAGTGTGCATATGTTCAAATTTAGTAGATACTGCCAAATAGTTTTTCAAAGATCTTGAAGCTACATAGTTAAATCCATACAAATTTAGAATTGTACTTTGAAGTGAAATACTTTTATGTTACACTTTATCTTTAGTNAAGAAAGAGAGGAAGGAAGAAAAGGAAAGAAACAAGAAAGAAGAAAGAAAGAAGAAAACCTTTCTCCAACAAGCAGGCAAGAGTTATGTCAATTTTTAATTGCAGCATATTAGCAGTTTGACATCCCAGCTTGCTGATGCATGTTTCTATAGGAATGTAAAGTAAAAAGTATAATCATATTTACACCTTGAAAGCAAATATGGAGCATATAAGATGTGGTAGAAACATAAACCCCATTCTTCTTTGTTGTTTTGTTAAACAGAGCATCCACTTTATATATATATATTCCTTTGTTCAGTCCTCATGGAAAAAGAGTTGTTTCTCAAAAAGGCTTGTTTTTGTTTTAGTTTTGTTTTTCTTTTTGTATTTGTTTTTGTCATTTACTGTCATATGCTACTTAATTACAAGAAAAACAAATATATAAATGTGATGTGCTCTCAAAAGCTATTTAAATTGATCTGTAATCTTTAGAGGCTTTGACAACTGTCCAGCCAGGACCGCTCCCTGCCAAGAGTGGTAGATTTAAACATGGTCACTTCTCCACTTAAAGCCCACACACTGTTTGGGAATCCTCCAGCCGGCTCATGCTCTAGACTCGAACTAATTAAGTTTCCTGCTTGCTGCTATTGAAAGCTTCAGTCAGGTATAATTAAAACTGAGCCAATGACAGCAGTGGCATTTGTCAGAATCATCCAGTGGTTCAAATACCAGTTCTGACAGAAATGTCAAACTGATAGCACTCCCATCTTCCCAGTGCATGCAAGGGAAAAGCAGGGAGGACTTTTATTATAAATGTTTGGCTGATAACCTTTTTGAATCCCAGAACACCAAATGCTTCACATGAAATTTCATTATCCTGGAAGAGAATGCAGCTCATAGATGCATTTACTCCCCATGAAGTAAAGCTCAGTCTAATTCAATGGTCTTTATTTCTGTTAGGTTTTTCAGGGAAGTTTGAAATAAACAGACAGAATATAACAGATAGTCATGTGGAAAGGAATATTCTAGTTGCAGAGGTATCAATCTCTTAGGTGAAAATTTTCTCAAAGTTAAAACTTTTGCTATCAATCAAATTTCTAGATACATTGTTAGATTGGAGCTTTGTGTTTTTGNGAAACTGATTTCATTTTCTTTGGATATGTACCCAAAAGTGGTGTTCCTGCATCATGTGGTATTTCTATTTTTAATCATTCAAGAAACCTCCATGCTGTTTTCCACAATGGTTGTACCAATTTGCAATCCCACCAACAGTGCACTACACTTCTTTTTTCTCCACATCTTTGCCAGCACTTGTTATTTCTTACATTTTTTATGATAGCCATTCTAATCTGTGTGAGGTGAAATTTTATTGTGGTTTTGATTTGCACCTCCCTGGTAATTAGTGATGTTGATCACCTTTACATGTCCTTGCTGGTCATTTGTAAGTTTTCTGTGGAAAAATGTTGATTCAACACCTTTGCAAATTTTTAAATTGTATTATTTGTTTGTTCATTTGTTTTTGTCTTCTTGTTTGGTTTTTGTTATTGAGTTGTAGAAGTTCTTTTTCATAGATCATCTCCTGATATCATGAAAATCCACACCTCTAACTGTACCTAATTAGACCAGAGTAGACATCTAACCCAAGCATATCCAAACTTGAGGCCATCCATCTGCCTAGAAGTGACATGGACTATAAGCATTGCCCAAACAAGAATACTAATTGTGTAGAGCATATAAAATATACTATAAACAACGTTGCTATTGGAGTGAGGTTTGCAAAACAAGTCGTTTACTAGTAGGGACTCGAGCCAGGAAAATGGCTGCACATGTGTGAGACTGATAAGAGTGAAGTGAAAGTAAACATGTTTATGTGTGAAACTGAGCATAACAAAACTGAGTGGTAAACATGTTCTCCAAAACAACTTCTGGTTATCACCTAAGAAGTAAGCAACTTCTGGTAAATAACTTGTGGTTATCACCTAAGAAGTAAGCAAGTCCAAGGAAAAAAGGATNTTAGCTGTAGAGGGCGTAGCATCTCTGGCCCTCATGTGGGATCCAAATCACTGCCCTGCTGCTCAGAGCCAGCGCTCCCAAGCCAACTCTTTACCAACGCGCCACACAGCCGGCCCTCACTCATTTCTAATATGTGACTGGCCTTAGTAGGCACTGGATCTTGTGATCCATAATGGTTAGCCCTTGAATAAATGAACATTGACCCAAGGTCACAGAACAGTCTCTACTGAGCAAGCCTGCTTTCCCTATTTCTTTCCAGCCTCAAAAATAATACCTCTCTTCTTGATGGGAGATTCCAGACTCATCCTATTCTCTCTGAATTCATCTCCACTCAATTTTTTCCAGATAACTTCCAGCTGACCTCTCGTCATGCTCTTCCAAAGAACAAAGCTTCCTAAAGGAGTGAAGGAGAAAGGACTATACCTGGCATTATAACCTCACAGTTAACAGCCTCTGTGGTGCTCCCATTTCTCTACACCACTTTTTTTTCCTTGTTTTGTTTTTTGTTTTAAAATTTCGACCTTCATTAGAAATGCTGTTACAGTTTATCGGGAAACTTAGCTCTGAAAGCTATGTCTGAAAGGACTATATTTCTTAGTGAAAATGTCTTAGATATCATCATTAGTATTTGTAGCAGAACTGGGTCAAAATTAACATATTACAAGAGCTTGTGTCAGCCTGGGTTGCAAACTTTCCACAAGAAAGGGTAGGCCGAAAGGTCACACTCATCAGCTCATACCACAGAAAATTGCAGAATCCTAAAAGATGATTTCTTCTTTCTATAAAAAAAGTCACTGATTTCCTCTTGCTACAGCCACCACCCCCTTCCTACCCACACACAGGACTCACATACACACCTCTCACCTCGCAGTCCACAGCTAGTTTTTCTCCCATCCATTTCTGTGAATTTGATTTCCTTGAATCAGTTCCTAGCTTAGTTAAATATGTGTTACGTTGTTCTACTTTCTTTCTTTGTTTGCTTGCCCTGTGGAAATGCTTATTTATATCATTACCAAGCCACTCGCCCAGACCTTAACGATGACTGCAGTTAATAACACAGATTTCTCACTTGCCATACATCCTGTGTGATCTGTGCCTGTGGCATGATACTTCTTCAAAACCTCACCCCTTTATGTAAATGCCACAGAAGATGAGCGTCCCTATTTCAGCCACTGAAGCGTAGGTTGTACTCCTGGGTTGCATGTCCCAGCCCACAGCCCAAAGGTGGGATGGCTGGGGTCTCAGGGGACACAAATAGCCGCAGAGATAGATGCTCGGTGGATCGTGCACTCAACTAGAAGGCTGAGCCTGACTTGGCCACTCAGTCAAGACGATGTCAAAATGGCAGGTCATTTTCTGTTACTTGTCCACCGGTATTGGCTTTATTAACCCTGAGGTTGGTAAATGAAAGATATCTCATTTTACCACAAATGCTATTGCACTAATCCTCCCAGGTGAGAGTTCAGAGTCTCTGGAAGCCAAACTATGTCCTCAGAGAACAGAAGATGAGAATTTAAAGCACCTGGCCACAGGCCTGGGCTTTTCTTTTCTCCAATGGCTCCAGCATTGCCACCAGAAGGCCTATCGGCGTCTTTGTTAGAAGACAGCTGAGTAAAAGGTGCAACAACTAGAAAACATTTCAATTTTCTGGGATCTCAGAGTGCCTCAGAGCTTCGTGTCACCAGACATAATATTTGCTTAGGCTACCCAAAAAGAGACATT
>NW_017731668.1:1449358-1475585 GCF_001890085.2 Hipposideros armiger | reverse complement strand
GCTTTCCTACGCTATATTTCAGTCCTTGTGCTTAATCCTTTCCCTCTAGCTTATTATTATACATATTTTATAGATGAATAACTAAAGCTTGGAAGTTAAGTAATTTGTCCTAACCCCACAGAAACAAAGTGACAGAGCTAGAATTCAAAACTGTTTTTGGACTAAAAATCCTGTGGTCCCCTGCCTCTGATATTCATTCTTTCAAAAGCATGCATCATCATCTTGGTTTTGTCTACATTTTATTTTTTACACTATGCTGGGCAAAAATGTGAGCAGGAGGTACAATCCCTCACCTAAGGAGATTTCCAGTCTATGGGAAGAAAATTATTCATTTATGAAATAACTCTTCTTAAAATTGCTTTCAGGCAGATAAATTTACAGTGCATAGACATAAGCATACTGGGCATGTTGATGGGGGCAGGGGCAGAATTATTTGGGGACATTTACCTCTGTTTGAATAGCATTTTCAACTTCTACAACTTTACTCATTGTAGAATGCATCATTAATTTAATAGAAGCTTTTAGAGAAAAATTGAAATAATATGACACTAAATGTGGCCATTATATGCTACACAATACGTATGTCCTCATTTCAGTTCCATGGAATTGTGAAAAGCTTGATTCTTAGAATTGAAAATGTACAGCAGCATAAGAATAATCTATTAATTGAAGGTTTAAAAGACTTGACTTTGGAAGTAACACACTTTAAAAAGAGGATCTTCTGGGTCACTCTGGTAATTTCTTTCATGGTACAGTAAGTCCCCAACTTACGAAGGAGTTCCGTTCTGGGAGAACGTTCTTAAGTCGGATTCGTTCGGAAGTCTGACAAAGTGAGTCTTTGCGCTTCCTAGCTGTCCCCTCCACATCACCACTGCTTTTCCCCTTGCTTCCGGACATCCTGGGCTCTGATTGAGCACTGTACTATTGTACACTATCGCACTATACAATAAGCACACAGCAGCACAACTGTGACAATGTCCGGCAGACACGTGAGCTACTTCCACGATTCGTTCGTGTCTACGAATGTTCGTAATGCGAGGTCTGTTTGTATCTGTGAAAGCTCGCAACTTGAATGTTAGTAAGTTGAGGACTTACTGTATTATTAAATGTTGTTATTTATAAATTGATGGTTGCCAAATGGGAGGGGTTTGGGAGGCTGGGTAAAAAAGGTGAAGGGATTAAGAAGTACAAATGAATAGTTTCAAAATAGTCAGAGGATGTCAAGTACAGCATTGGGAATATAGTCAATAATATTGTAATAACTATGTATGGTGTCAGGTAAGTAGTAGACTTATTGGGGAAATCACTTGATAAATTATATAAATGCTAACCATTTTGCTATATACATGAAACTAATATAGTATTGAATGTCAACTGTACTTGAAACTAAAAATTTTTTAAATAAAATAAATAAAGCCATGGAACTAAATGGGAAAAAAATTATTATTTATATTTTCCTAGATATTTTGTAAGTTTTCAAATCTATTATTATAAATGTAATCAAAACATATCATTATAATTCATTTAACCCTGACATCTGCAGTTATTTCTAATTTCTAATTTTTTTCTATTTTTGTTTTTTCTATTTTCACTTGATTAGATTCAGTAGTATCTTATCTTTCTTATTATTTTTCTGTTTATCTTCTTTATGGTTCTTCAAAGAACCATTTTATTCAAATGGCCAATTCTTACATTTGTTTTTCAGTGCTAGTGTTCTTTATTTATTAATTCACTTCTGCTTTTATGTTTATTAAGTATTCTACCTGCTCTACATAGGTATATTTTTTCTTCTTTTTATAGTTTATTGAGTTGAATGTTAATTTGTAATTTTTCCTCTTTAAATACTGTAAATTTTCACCCTAGGCTGTATCTCATGATTACTTTCCTAGATAGTCTGTATTTTAAGCAGTTTTGAGTTCCTCCTTTACCTGAAAGAAAATTTTATCTAGAAAACATATTTTATTTATTTTTAAATTTTTTTTCAACTATAGTTGACATACAATACTATATTAGTTTCAGATATACAACATAGTAATTAGATATTTATATAACTTACAAATTGATCACCCCGATAAATCTAGTACCTACCTGACACCATATAGTTATTACAATAGTTATGACTATATTCCTTATGCTATAGTTTATACCTCCATTACTATTTTGTAACTACCAATTTGTACTTCTTAATCCCTTCCCCTTTTGCTTCCATTGCCCCAACCCCTCTCCCTTCTGGCAATCATCAAACTATTCTCTGTTATCTGTGAGTCTGTTTCAGTTTTGTTCATTTATTTTGTTCTTTAGATTCCACATATAAGTAAACTCATATGGCATTTCTCTGTCTGACTTACTCAACTCAGCAAAATACCCTCTAGCTTCATCCCTGTTGTTGCAGATGGCAGGATTTCATTTTTTATGGCTAAGTAATATTCCACTATATATATATGTACCACCTCTTCTTTATCCATTCATCCATTGAAGGACACCCAGGTTGCCTCCATATCTTGGCCATTGTAAATAATGCTGCAATGAACATACTGATGCATGTGTCTCTTTGAAGTAGTGTTTTGGGTTTCTTTGGATAAATACCCAGAAGTGGGATTACTGGGTCCTTCTTTATCTCTCATTATAGCCTTTGTTTTAAAGTTTATTTTGGGGCCGGCCGAGTGGTGCACTGGTTAAGAGCTGGCTTGGGATGCCAGAGGGCCCTGTTCGGATCCCATATATGAGGGCCAGTGACACTGCCCTCTACAGCTAAGATGCTGAACAACAGCTCGACCTGGAGATGAACTGCCATGAGTCGCCAGCAATGGCAGGTGGGTTGCCATGGGCTACTATGTGTAGCCAGCAGCCAGCGTGAGTGGCCAGCAGCCAGCGTGAGCCTCTAGCAGCCGCCATGAGCAGCTGTCCAGAAGCCGGTGACTGATCTGCCTTGCCCGGGAAGGATGCAATGATGGTGCCAACTTGGGCCAGTGAAGCAACATCCTCCACAACTAAACTGAAGAACAAAAGGATAGCAACTTGTCTGTTCCCCTTCCCTCAATTCCCCAATAAAAATCTTTTTTAAAAAAAGTAAATAAAATTTATTTTGTCTGATATAAGTATTGTTGCCTCAGTATTTTTGTTTGTTTATATTTTCATGAAATATCTTTTTCCATTCCTTTACTTCCAGTCTGTGTGTGTCTTTGGATCTGAAGCGAGTCTCTTATAGGGTGCATATGTAAGGGTCTTGTTTTCTTATCCACTCAGCCACTCTATGTCTCTTGATTGGAGTGTTTAATCCATTTACATTTAAAGTAATTGTTGATAGATATGTAGTTATTGCCATTTTATTATTCATATTTTTTATCTTTGTTTTCTTCGTCTTCTTAAAGGAGTCCCTTAAAATTTCTTGTAATACTGGTTTGGTGGTGATGAACTCCTTTAACTTTTTGTTGTCTGGGACGCTCTTTATATGTCCTTCAGTTCTAAATGATAGCTTTGCTGGGTAGAGTAATCTTGGTTGTAGTCTTTGTTTTTCATCACTTTGACTATTTTCTGACAATCCCTTGTGGCCTGCAAAGTTTCTGTTGAGAAGTCAGCTGACAGTCTCATGGGAGCTTCCTGCTAGATAACTAATTGCCTTGCTCTAGCTGCTTTAAGATTCTCTCTTTGTCTTTAATCTTTGGCACTTTAATTATGATGTGTCTTGGTTTGGGCTTCTTTGGGTTCATCTTGTTTGGGACTCTGCACTTCGTAGACTTGTATAATGTGTTTATTTCCTTCACCAGGTTAGGGAAATTTTCCATCATTATTTCTTCAGATAGGTTTCCAATTCTTTGCTGTCTCTCTTCCTCTGGTACCCCTATGATGTTGGTATGCAAATGTATGCTGACGTTGTCCCAGAGGCCCCTTACACTATCCTTTTTTGGATTCTTTTTTTCTTCTTGCTCTTTTGATTGAGCGTTATCTTCTACCTTATCTTCCAATTGCTGATTCAAACTGCTGCTTCATCTACTCTATTCATGATTTCCTCTAATGTAGTCTTTATTTTAGTTATTGTATTCTTCATTTCTGAATCGTTCTTTTTCATGTTTTCTATCTCCATTTTTTTGTTTTCTATCATTTTGTTGAAGTTCTCCCTGAGATCATTGAGCATCCTTGTAACCAGTGTTTTGAACTCTGTGTCTGATAGATTGCTTGTCTCTACTGAGTTCTCTTTCTGGGGCTTTGTTCTGTTCTTTCATTCGGGACATACTTCTTTGTCTCCCATTTTGACTGCCTCCCTGTGTTTGTTTCTATGTATTAGGTAGAGCTGTTATGTCTGTCTGTCTTAATAGAATGGAGTTTTATATAGAAGGTGTCCCGTGGGGTTCAGTGGCACAGTTTTCCTGGTCACCTGAGTCAGGTACTCCAGGTGTATCCTTTGTGTGGGTTGTGTTATCCCTCTTGTTGTAGTTGAGACTTGGTTGCTGTTTGTACATCAGTAGGAGGGATTGATCCTCAGGCTGATTGGTTGTAAGGATGGCTGCCTGTAACTGCATTGGAAAAGCTGTTGTTCAGGGGCTGACCCTACAGAGCAGGATTTGCTTTAGCAGGGCTCTGGTGCCTGCCCAGGCTGCCCTTTGGGTGTGTCATCTGTAAAGGTGGCCTAGAGGTTCTCCAGCATGGTCCAAAGCTGGCTACTGGGCATGCTGGTCCCGTAGCCTCCTGGGAGGGGTCCTGTCGCAGGCCAAGTTCAACTTCTGCCAGGGCCCTTCCAGGGTCTACTTGGAATGAGCCACAAAGCAATCCGCAGATGGCCACCATCCATGCTGAGCTTGGAGGTCCCTGGGAGAGGCTAAGCTGCAAACTAAGGTTGGCTGCCTCTAGTCCCGGGCTTTGGGCTGCTTATCAAGAGGTATGGGACATGCCGAGGGCAGGTGCTGCTTGTTTGGGTGTAGGGAAGAGAGAGTTGGTCAGGCTCCCTCAGCTGGCCATCCGGGGGAACTGCTGTAGTGATTCACAGGCTACAGATAATGGAATGTAGCATAGGCGGCATCCATCTCACTGATGTTTATGTTTATGTGCTTTGTGGAAGCCTTTTGGCTGTGCGCCACCTTTGTTCTCACACAGTATAAAGCTCAGCCATTGTACCAGGCAGGCGGTACCTAGAGAGCCAATGAATAAAGCATATCTACCTTGCCTGTGGCTCTACGCCATCTTCTTCCAGCTCCCAGAGTCACGGGCACCCTATACCGGGACCATCACCCTCCCTGACACTTGGTGCAGTGAGCAGGATACCCAGTGGCCACAGTTCCCATGAGCTGGGCCCCCGTGGAGAGGTGGGAAGACATGGATGGTCCTTTGGCCAGCATAGAGAAAGCCCTGCAGGTTTTAAGTGAACACCTGCTGGAGAAAGTGAAAGCCGCTGCTGGCTGTGTGTGCTGGGTTTTCATCGCCACTCTGTGCCGCAAGGCAGAGGAGGCGCTGGCCGAAGCGGCCAGAGTGAGGGACTTACGGTCCCAGGAGGAAGCGCTAGAGGCTCGGGTCCACCAGCTGGAGGAGGAGCTCCGTAGTGCGGGGCTTTGAGACAGAGATCCCTCCAGAGTCCTTGGCGGAAGACGCAGGTTAGGGCGATGTCGCTCCTCACCCCCAGGTCCGACCCATCGTGCACCAGAAGGTAAAACATTAACAGCCTTTGGGTCCAGGGCGGGTTGCTGCCGGCAACCCAGCGGTGACTGAGTTCACAACCTACGCCCCCTATTCTCCCACCGAGTTACGGGAACTGGGGAAGCAGTGCTGGCAATGCCCCGGGGAGCCGATCCCGGCTTGGTTGCTGCGTTTATGGGACGAGTGGGCAGATAGCATCATCTGCTCAGCAGGCGAAATAAAGAAATTAGCCTCTATAACGGTGCATCCGTCCTTGCGACAACGGTTTCAGAACAGCTGCCCGCTGGCCCAAGGCCAGGGTAACCATTCCTTGATGGAGTGGCTCACTGCTGCAGTGCACAGTGTGGAATGATGCAGGTGAGATGCCAGAGAATATTAGTAAATGGCAATCATACACTGAACTTGTGCAGATCATCCGTGACATGGGTATGAGATATGCTATGCTTGATCTCAATACGCGGGGGACAGACGATGAGCGGTTTCCGGCCAACATGAGAGATCTGGTCTTGGGTACAGCCCCCGCCAGTGCCTTTGGCTGGTTGGTTGCCATTCTCATGCCCTATGTGGGGCGGCGGATCCACAAAGTTGCTACCGCCATGGCAACCCTGGGAGATGTTGAAAGCCGGAGGCAGGGGAAGTTAGGATATGAGGTTCCACGAAATCACAACCAAGAAACCCAAAGCAGAGGCACGGAGGCAAGCCCGAGGACCCCAAAAGCTAATGCGCATGCAAATGAGGAATGACCTCATAGCGGCGGGGGTCGATCAGGAGAAAATAGACCAACAACCCAATGCGGTCTTGTTGGAGCTCTGGAAACAGTTGTGTCCGGAGCAGCAATTCCGGCAAAGCCTCAGGGGAAGCCCGGGAAGGCACGGCCCCGTGGCCCTCCAAGAGTTCATGCACCCACCCGAGGCCTGCTCCTTCCAGTTTGACTAGGGGAGAGGCCAAGGTACCCGGTTGGAGGGGATGAGCAGGGAGTGGAGGCCCCACGTGGAACTGTCCATACATTGGTCCCCTTCCAATGTGCAAAGAGTCCTGGCTCTGGTTGATACCCGCGCTGACTGCAGCCTTATTTATGGGAACCCAGAGCAGTTCCCTGGACCAGCAATCTGCATTGATGGCTACAGGGGGAAGACTGAAGGTGAAAGCTGTCTCCTTACCGCTGGGTATAGGTAGACTGCCTCCCACCCCACCCCCCCATATCTGCACGGTCTTTGTCTCCCCTATACTGGAGTTTATTCTAGGGGTGGATGTGTTACATGGCCTCAGCTTACAGACTTCGGTAGGAGAGTTCCACCTTTGGATCCAGTGGTGAAGACAGTGATACCCGGGCATGCTCACCACCCCCTCAAGTATTGCTGCAGCCCAAGCACGTGGTTACAGTATGACAATACTGCCTGCTGAGGGGACCTGAGGAAATTGGCGGTACAGTATTAGAACTGAAGAAGACACACATTGTGAGGCCAACACACAGTCCATTCAATTCCCTGGTCTGGCCAGTGAAGAAGCCAGATGGGACCTGGCGAGTGACTGTGGACTATAGGGAATTGAACAAGGTGACACCACCTCTGCATGCTGCAGTGCCTTTGATTTGATGGACCATTTGACTGTTTGCCTGGGCATGTACTATGTAGTGAGTCTGGAGAATGCCTTCTTCTCCATTGACATTGTGCCTGAGAGCCAAGAGCAGTTTGCTTTAACATGGGATGGGCGTCAGTGGACCTTCCAAGTCCTCCCACAGGGCTATGTGCATAGCCCCACTGTTTGCCATGGGCTTGTAGCTCAGGATTTGGCACAATGGGATCACCTATCCTCTGTGGCCCTGTTTCATTATGTTGTTGATGATGTGTTACTAACTTCAGATTCTCTTTCAGATTTAGAGCAAGCAGCTCCCTTTCTACTCCGCCACCTGAAGTCATGTGGCTGGGCAGTAAACAATGAAAAGTTCCAGGGCCCGGGCTTGTCTGTCAAGTTTGAGGGTGTTGTGTGGTCGGGTAAGACAAAGGTTATACCTGAAGCTATTATTGACAAATACAGGCATTTCCCCGGCCAACCATGGTCTCCCTATAAGCGTATTTGGGCTTGCTGGGGTATTGGCGTGTATTGGTACCCCACTTAGTACAGGTGGCAAGGCCCTGGTATTCCATGGTGAAGAAGGTGCCTCACGAGATTGGGCAGAGGCTGTAGACCAAGTATTTGTTGCTACAAAGAGGGCAATACAGCAGGCACAGGAACTACAAGTGGTAGACCCTGGTCACCCATTTGAACTTGATGTTCATGTAACCCAAGAGGGGTACGGTTGGGGAATCTGGCAACAACAGGAACATCTCTGGTCACCAGTGGAATTTTGGTCCCAATTGTGGAAAGGAGGGGAAGTCCACTACTCCCTGATAGAGAAGCAATTGGCCGCTGTGTATGCAGCTTTGGTGGCTACAGACGCCATAACAGGGACGGCAAAGGTGTTGGTTTGCACAACTTATCCTGTCCAAGGTTGGGTACTCACGTGAGGACCCAGAGAGGGGGTGGCACAGACCACCACCCTCACCAAGTGGGGGGCCTACTTGGAACAATGTAGCACCCTCAGTTCAAGTCCTTTGAGTGCAGAGCTGCAACAGATCCTGAGGCCTATTGAGCTTGCAGATCAGGCCGTGCAGAGAGCTCTGCCCACTGGAGAGGGCTTGGAGCCCTTACCCTTCAAGGAAGGACAACCCCCAGTACCTGAAGATGCTTGTATACTGATGGCTCCTGCGGGGGAACTACTGCCATGTGGACGGCTACTGGAGTCCAACCCAAAACAGATACCATTTGGTTTGATACTGGGGTGGGCCAGAGTAGCCAGTGGGACGAGCTACGAGCTGCATGGATGATAATCAGCCACGAGCCTGGGCCCCTGGTCATTTGTACCGATAGCTGCATGTTTGGGGGCCTGACGTTATGGCTCCCCACCTGGAAGCATCAAAACTGGCTAGTAGGACACGGTCCATTGTGGGGTCAGGCCATGTGGCAAGACCTCTGGGACTTAGGGCAAGGAAAGGAGGTGACCCTGATACATGTCACGGGGCACTCCCCCTCAATACCCCCACACAGTGATGAAGCAGATGACTTGGCACAGTGGTTAGAACGGGCCCCTGCCACTGATGTGGCCCGTTGGTTGTATAGGAAGTTGCAACACGCTGGTAACAGAACCATGTGTCAGGTGAGCAGACGCTGGGGCCTGCCTTTGAAGTGGCATGAGGTAGCAGACACCTGACACAACGGTGTCAATTGTGCCCAGGACAGTCCCCAGCAGTGGAAGCTCCCCTGGGAGGCACAGCAAATCACACGAGGGAGGGTGCCCCTACTCTCTGGCAAGTGGACTATGTAGGCCCCCTGCCTAAAGCCAGTAATGCTGCTTATGCCTTCAACAACCATGGATATGGCTACGGGGTTGTTGTTTGCTTGGCCGTGTCCAGCAGCAAATCAGAGGCATACTGTGGCAGCTCTTACACGGCTGTGTGCCCTCTATGGGCACCCCCAAGTCATTGAGAGTGACAGAGGCACTCATTTTATGGGGCAACAAGTGCAGCGATGGGCTGCCAGGATGGACATACAGTAGTTGTTCCACAGATAATACAATCCACGGGTGGCTGGTATGATTGAACACTATAATGGCCTTTTGAAGCAAGACCTTCGGATGTCCAAACCCTCCCACGATGTGCGACTGGGCTTCACCTCTGTGGGATGTTTTGAGAGCCTTGAATGAGAGGCCACGGAAGGGAGAGGCTCTGCTGCATCAAACAGTTGCTCCCATACAGTTACAGGTCACACTACAAGTGAGACCCTGTTGAAGCCGGGGTACGGCAGAAATGAGAACACTCTGTTACCAGCGTCCACATGCTTGAAAGCAGGAGAACAACTACAGTGGACTTTGCCCTGGTGGGTCAAGAGCCCCCATTGTCATTAGTTGGGCTTGGTGGCCCCATGGGGGGGCTGGGTTGCCCCGCGACTTGCAAGTGACACCAGGGGTACTGGCCTAGTGGCCACCGCAAGTGAAAGTGGTGTACGGAGGTCCTAATACTGGGACGATTTTGCGAGGGATCTTTGTGCTCTAGCTGTGGACTATCATGGGGTCCCCTGTCCTGCTACATGGAGCCACACAACGGACCCCCAAGCGCTGCCATAAAGGTCTGGTACCACAAACCAGGAAAGTTGCCGGTTGCTGCGACCCTCCTCTCCCAGGATAAGAAGCTAGCCTGTATCCTCCCTAATGGGAGGGATGTGCCCTTGTTGGTTCCTGTAACTACTATTTCTTTCCGCCCATAGGTGCGTAAGGGCTAATATAATAGTGGACTGGGCCCACACCTATGCCAGAGTAAGCAATATCTCCAGCTGCTGGGTGTGTACGCAGTTTCCAGTCAGCCCTGCGGTGGGGCTGCCGTGGCGTATCCATCCAGTTACTGCAGAAAACGACTTGGTTGTGAGAATGGGGCCCCCAGCAAGAGGCTTGACACACAACCTGGCAATACGTTCTCCCTCACATGAGGGTGCAGAGAAACCGCACCAAGCCATGGCTGAGCCATGTGGTATGGGACAGGGGGTGGCTCATGAGTGAGTGTGGAGCTTACCCAGGTTGTTCCTCTGTGTTTGGAACAACAGACCAGCAACAGAGACATGGGCTGGGTGCCTTGCAGCCTTATGCCAAAACAAAACTTGAGTACCTGAAGGTCGTGTATGGTGGAACGGCCAAAGGCAAAAGGGGTGGACCCCCACCATTTTTGTCCCAGAAGGGAGCCTGTGGGTTTGTGGCTCGTATGGCTGGCCCTACCTCCCTGCCAAGGGGACAGGGCATTGTACATGGGAGGGGGTCATACTTCCTGGCTAGCATACAACACACATTAGTGAATTGACCCCAAAATTGGGAGTTGTTCAGAGCCAAACACTGCCGCCTCAAAAGGACACCCTGGTGGTTTTATCCCCTGGCTATCGTTAGCCCCCAAGCCAGTTCCATTGTGGAGGAAACGCAGGTGACGGCTTTTGCTGAGCACACTGCCCAAGCCCTCAACCAAACCCACCGGGCCCTGGGCCTCCCGGCGGAGGAGGTAGACCAAATGAGGAAAGTAGTCTTCCAGAACTGGATGGCTTTGGACATTTTAACTGCTGCCCAAGGAGGGATCTGTGTCATCGTGTATATTGAATGCTATGTGTATATTGTAGATAATAAGGAAAATGTAAGCCACGCAATGTCTGCCTTAGCTGAAGAGATCAACGGCATTCAACGCCTAACAGGAGACCCCCTACAGGAATGGTGGGCTCACCTTTCCTCCTCCTCCTGGAGATGGGCCGTCGCCCTTATGGGAGGAGGAGCTTGTCTCCTAGTGGCTTTCTGCTGTTCTTTGTATTGCTGTTGCAGGTTCTGGGTACAGAGCTCTGCCCTGCTCTCATAGAGATCTGGGATGCAGACTCCAGCCTGAATAGGCAAACAGGCCAGTGAGGAACCCTGAAGGGGTGGAGTGTAGGGAAAATAGAACCTGTCAGGCTCCCTCACCTGGCCATCCAGCGGAACTGCAGTAGCAACTCGCTGGATACAGACGATGGATTGTAGCACAGGTGCCGTCCATCTCACTGATGTTTATGTTTATGTGCCTTGTGTAAGCACTTTGGCTGTGCGCCACCTTTGTTCTCACACAGTATAAAGCCTGGCCATTGTACCAGGCAGGCGGTACCTAGAGAGCCAATGAATAAAGCATGTCTACCTTGCCTACAGCTCCACACATCTTCCAGCTCCCAGAGATGTGGGCGCCCTATGCAGGGACCATCCCCCTCCCCGACATTGGGGTTGTGAAATCCTGAGAGATTTTATGAAAGTATGCAACATGATCCAAGACAGATCCTTCATATGGAAAAGCCATTGGAAATGGCTTGGGTGGGCCTGCACATTGGGTGGGGTGGGTGGTCAAGCAATTACCTGAGCAGGGCAAACCCTGTGAGACAAGTGAATGGAAACTCATATATGGTGGGGGGGGTGGGGCTTCAGGGAATCACCAGGGCAGGGCAGATGGTGTTAGCCAGGTTGAGACTCCGATATGGTGGCCACCTGATTCTGCATGTCAGAAGAGGGCAGGGCTCAACAAAGAAACACATCTGCCCGCACTTCCGTCTGGGAGAAAACTGTCCCTCCAGACCTCACCCGAAAGAGAAAGTATTCATTTCCTCTCTGTATGACCCTGGCACCTTTTTTCGAGGTGCTGCCCTAGTGCTGGAGCCTAGAGCACATGAGTCTGTCAGCAAGTAAGTCCGGGTGTAGGCCCTTTCGGAGAAACACCTGGGACTCCAGCTGCTCTCCATCTCAGTCAGCCACAATCTCCACTGGTTTTCACAGCCAGAAGTTGTGGGGACTTCTCCCCCTGACACTGGAACCCTGGGCTGGGGAGTCTGGTGTGGGGCTGGGACTCCTTGTTCCTCAGTTGAGCAATCCTCCACAGCTGAGATATCCCTCCCAATTTTTAACTGCCACATGTGGGTGTGGGGCCAGCCTTTTCCACATCTCCTCCCCTCCTTGCAATCTCACTGTGGTTTGTTTTGTACACCTTTAGTTATAGGACTTCTTTCATCTAGATTCAGGTGATTCTCAAGGATGATCTGTAGTTTAGTTATAATTTTTATGTTGTTGCAAGAGGATGCAAGCACAGTGTTTACCTACTCTGCCATCTTGACTGGAAAACCTAAAATTTGTTTGGAATAATGTTTTCCAAATGACTCAGTTTCTTCTCTGTGGGCTTATACTTGCTTGCAGCATTCCTTTCCAGTTTTAATAGAATGCAGTTCAGATTGTTATCTAATATTTGATCAGAAGGTACTCGAAATAAAATGTACATAAAGTTTGATGAGTACCCATTTAGACAAGTTTAGTTATCATTCAGATTATCCATGGCCTAGTTATTCCTTGAGCGTTTTATCTGGAAATAACTGAGGACATTATGTAAGATCTTCTAATGCTATTGTATTTCTGTTAATTCTTTTTCTTATAGTTACAGTAATTTTTGTTTTTAAATGTCAATGATATATTACTCAGGATGCAAATATCCATGATGGTTGTGTCTTCAGCAATAAAAGGGACCCTATCGTCTCATTTAATAAACTAATGTCCAGAGATATTTAATGAGATATTGTGTGTAATAGAAAAAGATTTGAGACAACCTGAAGTTTCATCAATAAGAGATTAGTTAAATAATTTAAATACATCCATGCAACCAAATATGTATACTCACTGAAACTAAAGAGGAAACCCTACATGTACTAATATATAATAATGTCAAAAATATGTTTCCAAGTGAACAAAGCAAGGTGCAGAATAATGTGTAGAGTATGTTATCAGGTCCATGGAAAGCAGGGTACCAAAGTGGTAAGAACACCAGTTCTCACATTAGTCTGCTTGAACGAATCCTGCTCCAACTCCTACTAGCTGAGTGACCTTAGCAAGGTACCTAGCATCACTGTAGCTTCACTTGTAAAGTGGAAACAAGAATTAAGTACTTATCTCCTAAATTTTGGGAAAAGGTTAAATGAATTAGTGCAAGAAAAATACCTAAAATACTGCCTGGCACAATGTGTTTAATAAATGTTAATATTTAAAGCAAAAAAAACCCAAAAAACAAAAAACAAAAAACAAAACAAAAGAATTCTCACATACATATGTATGTATATTTACATACACATAATGTATAGTTTCAAGGTATGGGGGATTGATAGTAAAAGCAGCTCTGATCCTTTACCCCTCCCTGAACCCATAGGAGATTTTGCATCTCCTCCCATTGAGAGGTGGAATCTATTTCCTCACCTTTTGAATCTGGCCTGGACTTAAATATTAGAATGTGGCAGAGGTGGCCGTTTGTCAGTTCAGAACCTAGGCCTACCATGAGGCCTTTTGTGCCTCTGCTCTATTTCTCTCAGACCCCTTCCATTGCCACCAAGAGAACAAGCCTGTGTTAACCTGCTGAATAAGAGTCTACCTGGAAGGTTCTAGTCATCCTACTTGTCCCGGCCAAGGTCATCATAGGCCTTCCTCTATGTAGAATTTTAAGATGATCTTGTGGTGAGAAAGGTGTGTATTATGAGGGAAAGCCGTCTCGCAGCTTCTATTCCCATCACAATCATACAGAAAGTTCATGAAAGATACATTGAAGAGGCATAGATTGCGAGTTTGTATCACTTTTTGGATGTGCTATCATACTGATAGTACAATTTTCACATATGAAAAAAATAAAAAAGGGAGGAAAAACACATTAGCTTCAATTATTTTAATTTATTGATCTCATGCAATTTTACATATGGCCTAAAACTTCATATGTTGATGTGTTAAACAAAATTAGTCTCTAATATTTGTTTTTCAACAATTGGATTGAGCTGTTGCTACATAGGACAGGGGTCAGCAAACTGCGACTCACGAGCCACATGCGACTCTTTGGGTATGTTCCGTTTCAAAAGTTTGCCAACCCCTGGAAGAGCCAAGCCTGTCTCTCACAACAATTTAAAAATTAATCGAGAGCCATGAATGTATTTTTACAAATAAGAAAAATTTAAAGTAATATTATAAATGAAACTATGATAGTTTTATTTCATTTTCAGTTTTACTTCCACATGTACATACCCAAAGAGCCGCATGTGGCTCACGAGCTGCAATTTGCTGACCCCTGGCAGCTCTTCCGTCTCAAAAGTTTGCCAATCCCTGACATAGAAAATTAAGATGATTACTCTGAACTGTTCAGAGTATAAAATATGGTCTTTATCTTCAAGGAGCAATGATAGAACAATGAACTGAATGGATAATCATAAAAACAATGTCATAAAGTCTCTTTTATTACAGTTTCTTGAATTTTTGTCATTTATAATCTATAGTGTTAAGTTCTTTTTTCAACTTTATTGAGATATGAGTGCTAAATAAAATTGTAATATATTTAAATTATATAATGTGATGATTTGATACATGAGAGGATCTCACAATCCAGTAACCAATACCTAATCCATCACCTCACATTTTTTTCTCTTTTGCTAACACTTAAGCTCTATTATCTTAGTAAATTTTAATTATACAATACCATGTTATCAACTATAGTCACCATGTTATACAGTATATCCTCAGTCCTTACTCACCTTATAACTGAAAGCTTGTACCCTTTAAGCAACCCCTCCCCATTCCTCCTCCACCCCAGCCCTGAATAGGATGGCAACCATCCTACTATTTCTATGAGTTCAACTTATCATATAAATACTGTAACTTGTGAGCAAAAATACCAGTTAACTAAAAACCAATGGATAATAAAAAAAAAATCACAGAATATCTAAGAGTTAGCATTATACATGATGTTTTATAACATTGAAAAACTAAAAGTAATATGGTCATTGCCAATAAATATTGACTGAGCTTCTTTTAAATGTAATAAACTATATTTCAAAAGTCTGAGACATGGCTCCTCCCCTTAAAAAGATTAACGATCAAATATAACTACCAAAAAAATAGCCTTTTTAGCGTTTTCTATATGCCAGATGAATAGTGTACAAAATAATAGGTATAAAAGTTTTGTTTTTGTTTTTGTTTTTTAAAAAAAGAGCATTTGCTCAGTTTGGAGGGAAAGGGATAGGCAGGGTGCAGAAAAGTAAGGCAGGATGAGACAAGCAAAAGAGATGAGGGTAGGGTGTTGCAGGCTGAAAAGATAATGTGAACCAAAGGCCTCAGATAGGGAAAAAAATGTGTGTGTGTGTGTGTGTGTGTGTGTACACACATACGTGTGTGTGTTATAAAAATCCATATGTGTGTGTATCCATGCTACTTAAATGCATACATGTACATAAATATATTTATATATGCATTTACTTATGGTAAGTCATTTAACTCACCCAACAATCTACTAGACGTAGCTCCTTGATACCTAAAACTCCTTGATACTTGTCAGAAACTGACATGATACATATGTATTGCATGTTCAATACTATTCATTGAATAAAAGAAAGAATGAATCAATGAACACTGTAGAATAGGTATGAAAAGCCTGAGGCCCAATGTATGGCTTTCCCAAATTAAGGAATTAGTAAAATGTATTTCTGACAGTGTTTTTCTCTTCCTTTTTACACAGTCATTCAGGGACCAGCAGCAGCACGATTGCCTGAGGGCTTGGAGATTCAGAATTTCAGTTCCCACCCAGGCCTCCTGATTCAGAATCCACATTGTAACAAGATCCACAAGTGATTTGTATGCACCTTACAGTTGGAGAAGCACAGCACTGTTTTGCACTGCATCCTGGAAGAATACAAGGATGAATTAAAGAATTCTGAAGGTTTGTAAAAGAGAGAAATGAAGAATAAACGTGGAGACGTGGTGTGAACCACTCTGAGGAAGGCCATGAATTCAAAGCTAAGGAGTTTATCTTATAAACCAAGCTTTCCAAAGTAGTGTCTTGACCCCAAAAGGTGCACTAGGCAATCAATCCACTAAGATGTGGGAAGAAATTTTATAACTCATTACTATTTAATTTTTACCTAAAAACAAGAAAGGGATTTGACTTTACTAATATGTAATGTTCAAAGAGACTGCTGTACCCTCACCTGGTCTTACAACTCAGATATGTAGCAGGGAAAACCACAATTCAAGAGGCAAACAGTACTGTGTTTATAAACGATATTGAAATATAGGCAGCCTTCATTTAAGAAAACACTTGTATTAATTATCTTGTTTAATTAACATAACTTTCACCAAGTGCACAAGTGGTTTTAAGTGATTCTTGAGCATTCACATTTGCAGGTACAACTATGCATGCACACACATGTAAACACACATATGCACAGTGGATAGAGGATTAAAAATGCAGCACAAGTGAACAAGAAAATGGCAGACCTAATCCTTCTCTTAACACCTGGTAAAAGCTGGTAGCCACATTACAAGGGAAAAACAATGACAATCTCACCATATCTGACAAGAAGGCAGCCAACAAATGAAAAAGATGACTGCTTTTCAAAAGAGACTTATGTTTTGAAGTCGGCATGTTGAAAATGGATGTCTGTAAATATTTCCATGGATTGCATTTTTGTTGACAATAATAATGTAAGTATGCCTTCTATAAAACTTGCATATCTGCATATTTAAAATTCTTGGAAACAAATTTCTAACTTTAAAAAAAAATTATAAGTATAATTACATTGAGTTTAAACCACTGTAAAAATTCAATATCTTTCTTTTAGTTTGCAAAAATAACTGATTTACATAAGGGAAGATGAAAATTTATGAGCTGGTTTTAAGAAAATCATTGGCTTACTGTTGGTTGGGATTGAATGAGTATTGTGATTTAGTAAGTGTAGCCTGTCTTGAAATTCTTCAGTATAGATGTATATATTCTTGTGAAGTATCTTTCTCAAATATGACATAATACCAAGTACTTAAATAAAATGAATTTGGAAATGATCAGAACATAAATAAACCAAACATTTGAAAACTAATAAAACATATTTTCAAACACATTGTTCTCTCCAAATATATTATGAGGACTAAGAAGTTTTATGTCACTAATTAATTTTAAATTAACATTTTTAAATATTAACTTTCTTGACATAAAAATTAATTTTTACCTTTGTGTATATTTTACAATGTTTGGTATTCTACATTACAGTGTGTCACCTTATTTCATCAAATATAAGTTGCCCTCTATTAAAATAGTTTCCATAATTATATGTTCCACTGTTGGAGTGTGGGCCCTTCTTCGCACAAAGTCCAGGCCCTTGGCAGGATGAGCAAAGAATTGAACGAGATGCAGGAGTAAAGTACTGAAAAAGTAGTTTATTTGAAGAGACAGTACATTTCAAAGAAGTAGAAGTGGGCCTGAGCAGTAGAGAATGGCTCAGGGGCCCATTATTAGAAGAGAAATTACATTCCAAAGAGTTTGGAGCAGGTCGCAAGCAAAGGCGAGGCTCAAAAGGCTCAAAAAGGGAGGAAAGGGTTCAAAAAGGGAAGAAGCGGTCCAAAAGA
Source organism: Hipposideros armiger (assembly GCF_001890085.2). Lineage (NCBI taxonomy): Eukaryota > Metazoa > Chordata > Mammalia > Chiroptera > Hipposideridae > Hipposideros > Hipposideros armiger. Next base: position 1,457,965 of record NW_017731668.1, on the reverse strand, counting down.
GCAGGGCGGATTTCCCAGCACTTGGAGTTTTTATCCCCTTTCTCTAGAATGGGCTGTTCCCTTTTGGGCGTGGGACCACTTGATTGGCACCTGTGACTGACAAGAGGTACTGCGCAGGTGTGAGTAACTGGTCTGATCTAGTTGAGTATTTTGTGCCCATTTGTTTTCCCACAGGGGTAGGTAATTACAATACAAAAGGGAGTTTTGGGTGGAGAGGGGAAGTTGCCTGGGCAGTCACATTCTGTGGGATGTACAGGAATGCAGACACCCAATGCCTGCCTCTAACTGCCTACCTAATTTTTCCCTTGAGAGACATGATCCCCATTTAAACCTCTATGGGAAGCTGAGGGACAGGAGGTCTTTTCTTCTGTATCTGCTTCCTGCTGGGCAGGGGCATAGAGGTGTCCCTGCCTATTGGGGGATTCACGGAACTCTCACCCTAGCTGAGCTCAGGTGAGAGGAAGGGGTCTCGAGCTCTGCCTGGAAGACCATGTTGGCTTCTTTGGTTGTGACTGGCGATCTTGTTGGGGTATCCTCTGTATCCTCAAGGCCCCTGAATGAGGAAAAATAGATTTTAATTAATAAATCTGTTAGCTCTTATGAAGCCTGTGGCCATTCAGCCCGTCATTCAGGTGGTGTCAATTGTCTGGGCCCAGAATGGGTTTGGCATTAACTTACTGGCCTGGGGGATATTAGGAAGTCACAGGCTTTCAAGTAGTTATCTGAAGCTAGGGTAGGAGATTTAAACAGGTTAGAAGAGTAATCAAAGCCAAGAGCTAAGAAACTAAGGAACTAGGGAGGGGACTTAACATTTCTATACTTAACATTTCTATAGGAAAGAACACTTAAAAGTTTCTCAGTGGTGGGGGTGCTGCTCAGTTGGCCGGTAACACCACTAAGAAGATAAGAATGTTATAATTATAATTGTAAGATGCCATTCACTGTAAGAAGCATCCAGATTTTAGATATGTTAAACCTGGGAAGGCCGGGGAGAAGAAGTGCATCTAGAGTAATTACGATTAAGTTGGGCAGCTAGCAAGAACAACAAAACAAAAACAATGGTGGTCTTAACAGTAAAGGAGTCTTTCTCTCATACAAAGGTCTGGAAATGTGCAGTCCGGGCAGTCAGTGCCCTTCTTCTTGAATGCACCAATCTCTTTTCTGCTTTGCAGCCTCCTCCCATCATCTCTATTCCTTTTGTCCATGGAACCCTTCTCTCACCTATTCTGAATTTATTTCTTCTCAACCAACAGATATCAACCTTCAATGATGTCTACCCTGACTCAGCAATCCAAAATCAGTGCTCCTTGCTGTTATCTCCCGTGTTCTTTTCCCTCCTGGCTGGCATCACAGTTTGTCATTATACTTGTGTGTGTGTGTGTGTGTGTGTGTGTGTGTGTGTGTGTGTTTCATGGCTGTGCCCCTCACTTGCCCTAGAAAGCAAGGACTGTGAATGTTTATTTGTTTCACTCTTATGTACCCACTGTCCATCACGGCGCCTGGCAAGAAATACTTGCATGGTGAACAGTTTTTAAAGAGATACACAGCTCTGACTCTGTGCCGGCCTTCTAAGCTTTACATCTTCAGTTAATGCTCAAACTCTACTAGGAACTTACCATTATTAGCCTTATTTTACAGATGAATAAACCAAGGAAGAAAGAACGGTGAAGTTACAACCCAAGTTCAGTTCCTCAAATATTTTTTGCACATTTATTGAACACCTACTGTTGCAAGCACTTAGGCTACATCAGTAAACAAAGCAAACAAAAGCCCCTACCCTCAGGAATCTTAGCGTCTTGTGGACAGTGAATGACAAGCCAGGATTTGGAGAAGGCAGTGCTCTGGAGCCTGAGGGCTTTATCCTACGCCACACCCCTCCCTCCATACCTTCTGAATGAATGTTGTGGAGAGACTACAACAGACCTGTCATTCTGAAAACTCCACTTACCTAACTTCAGGCTATTTACATATTCCACTTTCAATTTGTTTGCTCTTAAATTTCTCCTGATTTCTCAAAGAAAAATGAAATGAAAAGCCCATTGTAGTCTCCCACAGAATCTTATTCTTCTTTATATCCCCAGTCCTTGCATCTGCTAAGCTCACAGTGCCACCAAAATACACATGTATTGAGCGAGTGAGTGAGTGAGTGAATGAGTAAACAAGGAGCAATAAATCATTCTCTCCTCTATGCATTACCACCTGGCTGTTAGTGTGAAAACTTCTCTTATTTTTTTGGTGTGATTTTTTTTTTTTAGGCAATAGACTCAGTACTCAGCTCACTAAGACCATGTCTTAACAAATACATGAATATTTAGAGTGATAATCGGTGCAGTTTTCACCGCTGCAGGGAAGATAAGAGCATTGCGAAAACCTCAGGAGAGGAGAGAGGCATTCATCTGCAGCTGTATTTGACAACAGGAACTAGGTGATGGGGAGTGGCAAGAAGGAGAAAACCAGAGAAAAGAGTGAGCGAGAAAAGAGGGAGAGACACAGAAAATGAAGGCACCAGTGAGTGAATACAAATACGTGTAGTAGTATATAGTGATCTTTTTATAAAAGAAAAAAAAAAACGGTTACAGAATGTATTTCTCACCTCCCTCTTTTCCTTGATCTTTTCTCATTAATAGACACAATTATTTACATTTAATTTCTTGTTGATTTAATGTTTATTTAATTCTATGTCTAACGAAGTGTTACGACTTGAATAAGTAATATTTAATATTTATTAATAAGGATTCAAAAAGCATACACCATTCACTTGCTTGATACAATATCTATGTTTTTCATAATATGAAGAAGAGACACGTTACTTAAAAGAAGCTTCACGCCTTGACCATATTCCCATCATACTCAATATACCCAATTATCACCTCATTCTAAAAAATGTCCTAGCTAATTTGTCAAATAATTTGAAAGATAGGGAAAGGGAGAGGTGAGGAAAAGTGATCTTTTGTCCCAGGAATTCCTTCAAGCCCGTCATTTCATCACTCTCATACCCAGGAGCTTAACCTGCATGGTAGCATTACATAGCAGTCATACTAAATCAGCATTTTCACTCTTATCTCTCTCCTGCTTTTTCTCAATGGTGTTAACTGTGAAATGGGCTAACCTGCTACCACATCCTAGAAAAATGGAATAGCTTTGTGCACTGATTAAATAGAATTCCTTTTATTACTGACAATCTTCCCTGATTTTGAACAGTAATTGGTATATAGCATGCATGTCATAACAACATATTAGTGACTGTTGGTTAAAAGCAAGGCCCTAGAATACTGTTTGTATTTGTATAATTCTAAAGCAGAGTTTTGGAGCACTATTCTAGTGAATACCTCCACCCTTGGTTATGTATTCAGGTCATACCTACTGCACCCTTAGACACTAAAAAGAATTGTAGCACCAAATTCCAATCGGGGCTGTACATCTCAATAACAAAAAGGTAAAATTCACTCTTTTATGCTGTACACCATTCCCCATTCTTAAGGGAACAGTGGGAAATCAGAGAGAAGGTTGAAGACAGAGGAATCTTGAATCATGATAACATCAACTACTTAGCAGCCCTCAGAACCCACAAAGATCATTCTGAATCTCTAGACTCTTTCTTGAATACAGAAAACTTACCAAACAAAAACAGCCAGGGCAATCCTGGCTTTTCCATATCCCCATACTTGCCAAGATGCCACTACAGAATGTACATAGCTTTGATAACATGGCAAGTAAATGTGTGTAACAATCTTCCTCAAAGGGAGGTCAAGTCCTGTTTCCTGAATAAGGAGCCTTCAAATAATAGGAAGAAAGCTCACAGCGTTAAATATTTCAGAATAAAGCCTGTAACCTTCACAGAGACTTTTATTCCAGCTGTGTTCACATTCATTATAATGACTCTGGAGAACAGCACTGACTCATTTTAGATGATGACTACATAACTATTCATTTATACTTAATGAGTTTATTCCACCAGGTATAGGATGAACTCTAAACAAATAGTGTCATTGAATCACACATGTCAATAAATTTGAGTGCTAAACTGATTTCACCGAGCAAAGGTAATGATAAGCTAGGAGGAAAGAGAGCTGTGCCTAATTAATGAAAATGCCCTTTGTAGTTTCTAATGGTAGAAACATTAACTTGAAAATGGCTTTCCCTGCAATAATTTACAGACAAGCACTCTTTAATGGGAAAACAATTCAAATTTATGTGCAATTGAGCTACAATTATTTGATTAACTTTATTAAATTCTTGTTGATTCTACAGTCTGGATGAAGTGCATCATTTTTTACAAGTTTCATATGTTGTAGTTTTAAGTTTTCTACCTTGGGTTTCAATTGATCCTAAAAATGTCCTTAGGAGCCTGCTTGTGTGCCTAGTGGACAGAACTGCAGTGTCTGGGACTCATCTCACTTGTTTCTTTCCATAATGATAATCTTATTTTTATATTCAAGGAACACTTGAATAAATTTAGTAGCAGAATTGACAGGATTCTCTGCTGCTTTGTGTGTAATTGAAACTATGGGAGATACTTGAATGAAAAAACCCCCATTAAAATTAATGATATCATTTCTATATGCTTAGGTTTATTTAGGTAGTACTGACAATTCTAATATTCTCTGCTGTATTTTCATGTAGTAGGAAAGGCTTATATCAAAACAAGAGAGGAAAAGGCCCCAAATCAATAATCTAAACTTATACATTAAGAAACCAGAAAAAAAAGAACAAATTTAACCCAAAGCTAGCAGGAAAAAAGGAAATAATAAAGGTAAGAGGAAAAACAATAAAAACTATAAAAGAAAAACAGAGAAATAAATGAAACCAAAATGTGGTTCTTTGAAAAGAGCAATAAAATTAATTAATCTCTACCTGGAATAAAAAGAGAATACATAAATTACCAATATCAGGAATTAAAGAGGATATATCTTTACAAATATTACAATATAAAGGATAATAAGGGGATATTATGACTAGCTCTATGTCCATAAGTTCAACAACTTAGATGAAATGGAGGAACTCCAACTATCAAAATTCACTCAAGAAGCAATAGTTCACTTGAATAGTCCTAAGTCTATTAAAGCAATTAATTTTGTAGTTAAAAACCTTCCAACAAAGAAAACCTTACAGCCAGGTGATTTTACTGGAAAATTTTATCGAACATATAAAGAACAATTAATAGGAATTTTAGACAATTTTTCTCAGAAAATAGAACAGAAGGGAACACTAACTAACTAATCTTGTGAGTCCAGCATTACCTTGATACCAAAACTGGACAAAAATATTGTAAGTAAATAGCATTAGCCATCAATATTCCTCATGAAAATAGGAAAAATATTTTGGGGCTGGCTGAGTGGCTCAGTTGGTTAAGAGCGCAAGCTCAGCTCTGAGCAACAGGGTCACCAGTTCAATTTCCATGTGGGCCAGTGAGCGGCGTCCAAGCTGAGCTGCCACTGAGCTGGTGACAGCGAGTGCTCTTAGCAGCAAAGTTGCTGGGATGGTGGGCTGAGCACCCCCGCAACTAAGATTGAACACAGCACCTTGAGCTGAGCAGCCACGAGCTGCCTATGGGCAGCCAGATGGCTTAGTGTACAACGTTGCCAGTTTAACTCCCACATGGGATGGTGCGCTACGCCCACCCCCGCAACTAAATTGAAACCGGTGACTGGACTTAGAGCTGAGCTTGTGCCCACCACAACTAACATCGAAAGACAACAACTTGACTTGGAGCTGATAAGTCCTGGAAAAACACAATTTTCCCCTTCCCCAGTCCCCCAACACTGTTCCCCTCCCCAATTCCCCAATAAAAATTAAGAAAAAAAAGAAAATAGGAAAAATATTTTAACAAAATGTTATCAAAATTTGGGGCCGGCTAAGTGGCGTGAAGATTAAGAACTGGCTTGGGACGCCAGAGGGACCGGGTTCGGATCCCACATATGAGGGCCAGTGACACTGCCCTCCACAGCTAAGATGCTGAACAAAAGGACAGCAACTTGTCTGTTCCCCTTCCCCAATTCCCCAGCACTGTTCCCATCCCCCCAATTCCCCAATAAAAATCTTTATAAAAAAAAAAGTTATCAAAATTTTATTAGCCAATATGTAAAAAGGCTATCATATTACAACAGAGTGAGGTTTATGCTAGAAACGCAAGCCTGGTTCAACATTCAAAACTGAATTTAATTTAGGATGTTAACAGTTTAAAGAAGAAAACACACATGATCACCTCAATATATACCGTAAAAACATTTCACAAAAATTCAACATTCATTCATGACCAAAAAATAAAATAAAATGCTCTCAGCAAACTCTGAATAGTAGGAATCTTCCTTTTCCTGGTAAAGAGCTGCTACATAAATCTACATCTAACATGATATTTAATGGTGAAAACCTAAATACTTCCCCTCTAAGATTGGAACAAGTCAAAAATATATTTTCTTATCACTGCTATTCAATACCATATTAGAAGTGCTAGTTAGTATAATAAAGAAAAAGAAAATAAATAAAACCAACTTAATTGCAGATGTCATGATTGTCTATGTAGAAAATTCCAAAGAATCTACAAAAAGTCTCCTAGAATTAATAAGTTCAGAAAGTTACAGAATTCAAGATCAATATAAAAAAGTCAATCATATCACTCTATAGTAGTAGATAGTATAAACAATTGGAAATCAAAATTATGAAATAATACTCTTTAGAAGAGCACCAAAAAATAAAATAGAAAGATTTTAATCTAACAAAATATATTCATGTTCTGTCTGCTGAAAACCACAAAATAAGACTGGAAGACTAATATAGTTAAGATGTCAATTCTCCCAAAGCTATCCTAACTATCCTGTATATTCAATGAAATCCCATTCAAATTTCCAACAGATTGTTCATTGTTATTGATAAACAAATCTAAAATTTTTATAAAAAATGCAAAGAATCTTAGAATAGACAGAATAATTTTGAAAGTCATAAGACTTATACTTCCTGATATCAAGACTTATTTTACAGCTACAGTAACCAAGGCAGCAATGGTATTGATGAAAGGATATACATACAGATCAATGGGACAAAATAGAGTCTAGAAATAGACCTATACAAATATGTTCAAGTCATTTTTGACAAATATGCAAAGGTAACTAAATAAGAGGATAGCGTTTTAAACAAGTGATATTAGAACAATGTTATATCATATGCAAAAAAAAGGAAATGCAAAATGCTATAGCGACTTTGTAATTTGATAGTTTCTTATAAAATTTAACTTTCACTTACCATATGACCCAGAAATTCCACTCCTAAATATTTACCCAAGAGAAAACTATGGTAACACAAAAACCTATATGCAAACGTTTATAGCAGCCTTATTTGCCCTAATTAAACTGGAAACAACCCCAAAATCCTTCAACTGGCAAATGGATAAGTGAAATATTCAACAACAGTAAGGAATGAACTGATGATTTAACAACACGGATGAATCTCAAATGCCACATACATGATGAAAAAAACACTCAAAAGGTTACCTACAGTATGTTTCTGTTTTGACGAGGCTTAACTATATGGATAAAGAACCAATCAGGTGTTGTCAGAGTTTAAGACTGGGGAGAGGTGTTGACTGCCCAGGGGCAAGACAAGGAAATTTTTGCAGGTGAGATTATAGTAGTAGTTACATGACTCAATGCAGTTGTCAAAACTCATAGAATTGTANAGTAGTTACATGACTCAATGCAGTTGTCAAAACTCATAGAATTGTAGTATATCAAAAAGAGTGAATTGTACTGTATGCAAATTAAAAATAAAATCAAGTCATAGAGATCTAGATTAACTGAATTTCTTCTTATATTTTCACTTGCCTAATTTGCTCCTAAATTAACTCTTTACTAATAATCCATCACAATCAGTGGAAACACCTTATTTCCAATCTTTGATTATCATTGTCTCTCTAATTTGACTTATCTTTTTTGTATATTCTCTATCATCACCTTCCCATTTCCAATTACCAAGTTCTGCCAACTTTTCCTATGTAATAGCTTTCATATTCACCTTCTTTTCCATTTCCATAGCCACCATGTTTTTCCCATTTCATCAATCACTATATCTTACTAACTAGTTTGCTTGCATAAAGCAAGCCTTTTGTCTTTTTGTAATATTGCCTTTAAACATCATTTTCTTTTCTCAGAAATCTTCAGTGGTTTCCCATTTTCTATCATAACTGTTTCCAATACTTCAAAATTATTGACTATCCTACATGCCTTAAAAATCTCCTTTCATGCCAAACTAATACTAATAAAAATAGTATCTACACTTGATTGTTTATTATATTCTATGCACCATGCTAAATTCTTTTATTATTTTTATTTAATCCTGACAGCAATTCTATGATGTAATTTATCCCCACTTTACAAGTAAGAAAACTGAGGCCCAAAGAAGTAATTAAGTCTCACAAGATCAGACATCAAGGAAATAGCTAAAATGGAATTCAAGCCCAGTCTCTCTGACACTATGTCCTATACTTTTAGCTTCTAAATTCTTTAAAGTCCTTCAAATTTTACTTTATTTGATCCTCTACTATATGTGTTCTCAAATAATTTCTTCTCCTATTTTCTTCTTCCCAGTTGATCTTTACCAAATTCTTCAAAAAAA
>NW_017731668.1:1444694-1448062 GCF_001890085.2 Hipposideros armiger | reverse complement strand
TTCAACCCCCAACGGGGTCGCAACCCACAGGTTGAGAACCGCTGGCCTGGAAGGTTACCTTTGATCTACAGATGAAACACCATAGTGAGAATTTTATTAAAGCTACGGAATTTCTCCCAAGAAAACGAGTAAACAGAAAGTGTTAAATAAAGCTTTAGGACTTTCATGGATCTCTAGAAAGCTATTCTGTGGTTCTCCAGGTTAAGAAATTCTGAGTTACAGGGTTTTGAAAATTCTTGATAAATTCTGTAGAACAATTTTCTAATACTCTACACTTGACTTTTTCAGGTTTTTATATAGTGAAGAAGCAGAGGACAAATGTCTGTCACCATAATGGCAAGGAAGACAAAGGTCTTCTCAGTCTGGACTTGGTTGGTTAAAAAATAATGCTCCATTCTCTAATTTTTCCCTATCAACCAAGGGTACCTTGTCTGGCACCTTTTCCCAATTGAATTTTACGTGAAAAAAAAATTACTTCAATCATTTTAGCTATGTCAAGTCTTAAAGAAGTGAGAAAGTATGTCCCAGTCTAAAATTACTGAGTGCTTACTTTTTTGCTAGACATTGTGCCAAGTACTTTCCATGCATCATTGCATTTAATTCTTACAACAAGCATATGAGAAAGCTATTGTTTTTTATCTCCTTCTTACTCATAAGAAAGTTGAGAGAAGCATAGTAACTTAGCTGAGGTCACACTCTTGACAAATGATAGGGCTGGGACTCAATTTTTCTTTTTCAATCTGGCAGCCAGGCAAAAGCCATCAGAAACAGGTGTCTTTTATCTGAAGTTCTGTAAAGGAGGAACAGTTTTATTTGATTTCAAAGAAACAAATGACCGAAATCAATTTGCCCCTGCCCTTGATTTTGTGCAAATGTATTTATAATGACTTGTGAAGGGAGGGGAGATAGTCTTCAATTCAGAAAATTTTAAAGCCTTAAATCAAGCATGTAACATGTAATCCCATTTGTCCAGAAAAAAAAGGCAAAAGGCAGGACAGTAAATCTTTTCCATAGCAAAATTATCACAAGGCTACGTGGAATCTTCCACGCTTGACTTTTCCCCTTTGAATGGAAACTGCAAATCACTCGGTTATCGCATGGTATAAGTAGTGAGTCCATTAATCTCTTTTGCTCTTCATTTGCCTTGGATCCAATTTGACTTTGTGATAATGCATTGCTCTGATCACCCTGTGCCCTCCTTGATATCGAGTCTCCAGAGAAAGCTACAAACAGACAGAGAGAGAAGACTGGTGGCTCAATCCTAAAAGAGTCTGAGGGTGAGGAATGGCAATGTTTGGAAGCATCTTCAACATAATTGTGGCACCCAAGAGAACGCTCAAGATATAAGCCAGCAGTAAAATACTAGTAGTAGTGAATAGTAAAGCAGAAACTGAAAATGAATTATTATAGCCACTCGAATTCAGTATAAAGTTTTGCTCCTAAGGATACCTGCTGAGCATATAAATATGCATCTAAATATGTACCCCAATGGTTAATCAAGTTAAAATTCAAGGTTGGGGTTTTTGCAGGAGAGGCTGAGATCCAGAACAGCTGGATTTCTTACAATCTCACTGAAAATTAGTGTTGGTCGGGCTTATTTTAATATCTGTCCTCTATACTTTGTTCCTTCTCTAGTATAGTCTGGACCAGGGGGTGGCAAATTTTTTTCTTAAAAAGTCAAATAGTAAATATTTTAGACTTTGCAGGTAATTCTGTCTCTGTAGCAAATTCTCGACTCTGCAATTGTAGCACAGAAGCAGGCATAGGCAGTAATAACAAATGGGCATGTGTTTCAATGAGAAAAAACAGACAGCTGGCTGGATTAGGCCAGCAGATGGTAATTTACCAACCCCTGCTTTAGACTACAAATTTTATCTCTGCCATTTATTAATTATAGGCTTTGATTTAGTTGTTTAGTCTCTCTCAACTTCAGTTTCTTCCCCTAATGAAACACATTGTTTTCCCAACAGTAGAAACTATTTTCCTCAGATACGTTTATGGAAAGTGGTTTCCATAGAATATGGTTTGGGGAATACCACCCTTTAGGGTTTATAAAATCATATATAAATATGGTGTGTGTGTAGAGTTTGTTAAATAGCTATTGTGTGCTAGACACTATTTTATATATTGTACATAACCTGTCAAATTTAATTCTCATAACTCAGTCCTCATTGTAGACACTAGGTGATTCAGAGACATTAGAGAGCTGGCCAAAGCCGCATAGCTCACTGCTGGTAGAACGGCAATCAGTTGCTTATAGAAGGTTCACTCATGCCACTACAGTAGGCCGTCTTTCCACTGTCTCTATTTGTTTTGTTTTGTTTTATTTTATTTTATTTTATTATATCTTATTTTATTACATCAGAAAGAACACTTACTATACGATCTACTGTCTTAACACATGCTCAAGTGTACAATGTATTGTTGTTGACTACAGGCACAGCGTTGCCCAGCTGATAGACCTCTACAGCCTCTTCATCTTGCTTAACTGAGAGTTCATGCCTGTTGATTAGTATCTCCCCATTTGTCCCTTCTCCCAGCCCTGGTAAAACCACCATTTCACATTTTCCTTCTATGAGTTTGACTATTTTAGATGCCTCCTGTTAGTCGAATCATGCGATACTTGTCTTTATGTGACTATCTTAGTTCGCTTAGCATATTGTCTCTTGATAAGGACATGCTAGTGATCTTGAAAAGTCCTGAGGGTAGGAAGTGTCACTTACATGGAATACAGGTCATTTTGGGGGGAGGGGGGAGGGAACAGCCTTCTGCCCAGATTCAAACATTTATTGGGCCATGTAGTGCTAGCGGGTGAAGCAACACTACTGTACTTTAGGATTAGGGTACTCTCCTATTCCATTTCTGCTTCATTTTTTACTTTGAGCTCCAATGACTAGTAAGAGGAATCTGGTCTTTTTGCCCTTTCAGGGGCAAGTAAATGTTATCTCCTCTGTGATATCTCAAAGGCAGCCTGGTACAGGCAACAGTCAACCTTTCATATCCAAGTTTTCCACATCCATGGATTCAACCATGGATCAAAAGCACTTTTTTTAAGTTACACTATTGCTGTTGTGTGCTCTGTAGTTAGGCCTACAATGGTTGTGTCTTCACTGAACATGGACAGACTCTTTTTTTGTCATTATTCCCTAAACAATATAGTATAACAACTATTTACATAGAATTTCTATTGTGTTAGTATTATAAGTAATCTAGAGATGATTAAAGTATATAGGAAGATGTGCATAGGTTATATGCAAATACTACACCATTTTGGGCCGGCCGAGTGGCGCGATGGTTAAGAACTGGCTTGGGATGCCAGAGGGCCCTGGTTCGGATCCCACATATGAGGGCCAGTGACACTGCCCTCT
>NW_017731668.1:1432673-1438454 GCF_001890085.2 Hipposideros armiger | reverse complement strand
ATATATATATATATATATATATATATATATATATATATATATATATATATATATCCCTATGTCCACTGCAGCTTATTCACAACAGCCAAGACATGGAAACAACCTAAGTGTCCTTCAATGGGTGGTTAGATAAAGAAGATGTGGTACACATACACAATGAAATACTACTCAGACATTAAAAAAAATGATGAAATATTGCCGTTTGCCAAAATGTGGATGGATCTTGAGAGTATCATGATAAGTAAAATAAGTCAGATGGAAAAAGACAAGAACCATATGATTTCAGTCATATGTAGGATATAAAACAGAAAGCAACAAACTCACAAACAAACTCTGAGACACAGACAACAGTATGGTGGCTACCAGAGGGGGAAAGGCGTGGAAGGAGGATGAAGAGAGAAAAGCAGGTCAAATATATGGTGACAAAAGGAGACTAGACTTTGGGTGGTGAACACATAATGCAGTATGCAGATGCCGCATTATAGAATTGTACACCTGAGACTTACATAATGTTATTAACAAATGTCACCCCAATAAATTAAAATAATTAAATAATAAAATATTGCAATAATATTGATGATTTTTGGTTTTGCTTTTTAATTTAATGTAACATTATAAACATTATTTCATAGTTTCATACTCTTAATAAGTATTTTAATCGCTCCATAATAGCTGGGTTCATTAAGAAAAGAAAACGTGAGGCTTCCCTGACTATTGTACCTTGTATTTGGACTTTGTAATAGAGTACACCCTAAATTGCTCGAAAGAAGGAAGGAAGGAAGGAAGGAAGGAAGGAAGGAAGGAAGGAAGGAGGGAAGGAAGGAAGGGAAGAAGGGAAGGAAGGAAGGAAGGAAGGAAGGAAGGAAGGAAGGAAGGAAGGAGGGAAGGAAGGAAGGAGAAGGAAGGGAAAGGAAAGGAAAAGAACGAAAGGAAGAGTTAAAAAGGAAAGGAAAGGCATAATAAGGCAATACAGCAGCTTAACCCAGAAGGAAGTTTACTTCTCTATCACACAACAGTCCACAGGCAGACAAGGATCCAAGACTGGCAGTATGGCTCTGCCTTCCATTCCATGGTTTGTACTTGTATAACCTAGACTCTTACTCTAGCTCTCATTATATGCCAGCCAGCAAGAAGTGAGGAGGAAACCAAGAGACTGCGGCTCACAACCCTTTGGCCAAAACCCAGGAGTGGTATACATCACTTCTGCCATATGCTACTGGTCTTAACTTAGCCTTGTGGACACATCAGCAAAAATAGAGGCTGGACACTATGCTTCCTTTAAGAATGAAAAAATAGATTGAAACAAATGACATTGATTAAATGCACATTGCGTGCTCAGGACTTTCAGCAGTTACTTCATATAGTATTCTCTTACTAGATAGTATCATCAACGTGGCACCTGCGGGTCACGGAGACTCCAGAGAGATTAAATAACCTGACCAAGGTCACAGCCCCTTTGTTATCCAGGCAGAATCTAAATCCAAGCCTGTGTGACTCCAAAAGTACTGCTCTTCCTGCTACATTATTGTTACACTTCCTTATTAACCTTTAAAATTATAATTTTAAAACATGTACAGGGTTTCCTTCTAAGACTTCTGAATTTTAAAAAATAATTCTTGTTAGAATTAATAGTTTCTGTTATGCCTCTAAACATGAATTTAGTAGACAATATTGTTAGGTGGTCTTAGAGTAAGTTTGGCTTCTAGGTACATGAGAATACTTAAAATAAATAACCAGTATTTATAATCATTCAATTTGTTCCTATGTAAATTATGACAATGACAGCGAGTGTTTTTCAAATGTTTTAGATCTTGGAGAATAGACCTTTCTGTGACTATATGAAGTGGAAAAAAAAATACTCCCCATACTGTTAGCACAATAGTATTGTGTGCTATTATTGTTTTTCCAGGGGCAAGGTCAAAGTCATATGCACAAAAGTCCTACCCTTTTTTCATATGATGAGAAAATAAATAAAAACATGGCAAAATGTATTGGGTCGTCGGGAAAGTCATGACGCATTTCTGCATTGGAAACATAGAAAAATACGTCATGACTTTCCCGATGACCCAATACTTGCCTTTTAGGAAAACTGATGAGGCAATCAGCTGCCTGCTCTCTGCTGGGGAGATGGAGCTGAAATAGCAGCACCTCGTTTTACCTGCCCTTACAGAACTCATGCCTTCCTTCATTTTGACACTGGACTTTGAAGGACACAAGATGGGACCTAAAGGGAGGAACATCTTCCTTCACGCCACCATGGAGTTTCCCCAAAAGCAAGACTGGGAGACATGAAAGAGGCCAGAGAAGGTGGCATATGGAATATTCTCCTTTTGAAAAGCCAAAGCCATGAGCAAAGCCTTCCCTTAAATAGTTTAAGACTATGACTAAATTAGATTAGGTTACAACCTCTTCCTCCCATACACTGTACTGCTTTTTTGAGAGCTGCCACAGCTGAAGAAAATAACTTTGTACATTTCTATTATAGAAAGTTTGGTCTGGGGCAGACTGTCAGAACAGCAGGTACTCAAAGACAGGATTGCAGCTGATCTCCAATCATCTTTCCAGGACTACAGTAGGCGGAGGAGGCTAGAGGTCAACTCTCTGATTTCAACCCCCTCAAACTCACCTCGCCTCCCCACCCGTCCACCACCACTCATGGTAAGCAAGGAAACTCCTTCAGGTTAGCAAGAAAGAACCTTTTCTCACCAGGCTGCATATGTGTATCGTAAACTCAACTAAAATATGGACATGTGAACAAAATGTTGAGGTCTTATAATCCCGTTGCCTCTCAGTAAGAGTGGCAACGGTTAATTGAATGGAATACACAATCATTCAGTAATATGAGTAGTTTCTTGGTACTATTCGACATTAGCTTCTAAAAGGCTTCTCCTGATTATGTTTTATTACCTGGCTTGTTAAGCATCTATTATAAAGTGCTGTTAAATTACAATGAATTAGCTTTCCTCTCACAGGAGTGTTACCTTAACGCACTTAGCTGGCTCATCAGTGTCACAAATGTGTGATTATTTATTGTATTAAGCAGTTTTGTTGCCTTTTACACATTACAAAGTGCTTTTTCATCAATTTTACTCGGAAAAAAAAGTTAAATTATTCTGAAGTGCCCCGTTATTGGCTGTGGTTGTATGCTCACAAAATTCCAAGGTTTCTTGGCCCTCTGATGCTGCTTAGAACAGCGGTTCTCAACCTTCCTAATGCCGCGACCCCTTAATACAGTTCCTCATGTTGTGGTGACCCCCAACCATAAAATTATTTTCGTTGCTACTCTATANAAAAGAAGGGTTTGTGGTTTGAAAATGAAAAGGTGCTAAAGTCAATAAGAAAACCAAATCTTATTTCTGTATTGCAGTCTTGAGTAAGAGGACTTAAAAACACCAAGCCATTGATGCTGTAGTCCTGATATTTCATCATTTAATCACTCGGTTAACAATTATTCATGGCATTCCTATAACCATATTAAATGCCAAGAATAGAAGAATAAGCAAAACAGACATGGTGTCTGAGCTCACGGCTTCGAGTTTAGTGAGGGAGAAAGGTACCGAAAATTATAGCATGGCAAGTGCGAGGATAGAGATGTTTAAGGTTCCGTGGGCACACGTAAGAGGAACAAAACCTGACTTAGAGTGAGTCAGGGGCAGTTTCCTAGAATAAGTATTATATAAGCTGAGACTTGACAAATAATTAGGAAATATTCAAGCCAAAAAGAATGGGTATGAGTGAAGATAGGGGAAGTCGTGGGTAGTGGTAAAAGTCATCTTAAAAATTATAGGTTTTGCCCAGAAGAAAATAGAGAGCCATGAGCAGTAATATAATCAGATATGCCATTTAGGAAGATGATTGGCTCCTCAGAGAAGTAAGGCCGTCCCACTAGGTGTGGCTTTGTTCTAACAAGGACTTATTTCTGAGTCAAGTAAAAGATGCATTCCCCTATGGATGGAGCTTTATTCCTTAGTTAAATCAGGTTAAAACTGTCAAATAAAAAATTACCCAAAGCTTTACCCACCTAAAATAGTCAAGTTACCATCCATGCATTTGAAGTGAGCCAAAGTGACCATAGTAATGTGGGAAAGTGTTAAAAATGAGTTTTCTTCGTGAATGGGAACACCGTGACACAACCCCTAGGCAAAATAATTTAAACTTGTCACTGATGATCATTTTTTAAAATAAAGCTACTTAGCACATGACTTTAGAAGTAGCGCCTCATATAAAAGGTATAGGTGCTAAAATGCCAGGATGTTTTCTAAATGTGCTGAGGTAATCAACTACATTGGTAGCCCCAGTGAACCTCATGCTCATGAATAGTCTCCTCCCGCGGAATTTGAGAGAAACGTAAGTGTGCTTTAAACAAGAGAATGTGGCAAATGTGTTGCTGTGCAAGTTATGGGCCTTACAGCCTGTGTGTCTGCAATCGTGGAAGCCTTGAGCTACCTCATAAGATAACTAGTTACTCTGCTTAAGAAATCATGATGGATAGACCATGTAAAGAGGCCTTCTAGAGAGCGAGTCCTGAGAATACAGGAAGAGACAGTCTCTGCTGTTCCAGCATCCTAGCTAAATTTAACTCCAGATGACTCACAACTGAATGCAGCCACATAAATGACCACTGGAAGAACCACCCAAGTGACCCCAGTATAGATTTGTCACAAATAAAATGGTTGTTGTTTGAAGCCACAAAATTTTGATATACAGTAATACATAACCGAAGCACTTACCATCATCCTTTTAAAAGCAGAAATAATAATAATAATTATTATTATTATTATTATTATCATTATTTAGTTCAACCCTTTTGTGTCAGGGAAGAAAACTGAGAAACAGAGAGGTTAAATAATTTTTCCTGAGTTTCACAGCATCTTCCCCTTCAACACACAGTGTCTCACAAAGCCCTACTCTCAGCTTTCTAGTGCGAAGATAATGAGAGGAAAAGAATGGAAGAGGAAAATGGAAAAGATGTGGAATCAGAGAGGCAATCCTAAATCTAACAAACTGAGGACACCGGATGCAAAGTTTGGCATCTGGCCTTGGGGTAAATGTGTTCTCTGCTCTCTTACTGCATTGCATTGCATTGTGTAGGGTGTGTGTGTGTGTGTGTGTGTGTGTGTGTGTGTGTGTGTGTGTGTGTGTGCGCGCGCACTCATAGAACCAAAAAATCTGGGAAATCTTTACTACAGTACATGACTATTAAGGACTGAAAGTCATTTCAACTAACCGTATCACTGTCAATTACTTCACTTCACACTGTGTATTTTTGAGAAAATATTTCTTAAGTCTTACAGGAGCTGATCAGTTGACATCAGCAGGCACCCAGTTGACTCCCAACCGGGTTGCACAAAGAGATAATACTTCAAGGTTCTCAAGTGGATTATTTTTCCCAGGTGAGGCTTTACTCAAGATGCCTAATAATAAGGTCTCTCAGGTTCTTTCACCCTGGCACAGGACTCGTGCCTTCTGAGGCATTTTATAAATAAGTAAGATACCTTATTCTCAAAAGACTCTAGATGGAAACATTTTAATAAAGCAGACCTAATTTTTCAATCTCACCTTTTGTAACTGAGTATGAATGAGCTATTCTTCATGTTCTTGTAGCTTGACAGGAACAAGAAAGTGTTACCAAATCATTAATTCTCTAATTTGCCCACATAACATAAAACCAGCTGGCTTTTAATATTTAATTAAATTAGTGTGCTCCCCAACTGAGTTCTAATATTCCAATTTCAATTTTCAGCACAAAGCTAATATAAAACTAAAGAAGCACTGAGTGAT
>NW_017731668.1:1428603-1430985 GCF_001890085.2 Hipposideros armiger | reverse complement strand
AGTTCAGTTATTTCCATGTCTTGGCCACCATGAATAATGCTGCAATGAGCATACATCTACTGTTTTCCTGCCTTTTGTATTTGGCTTATGGTATGACTCTTCATTTACTCAGTTGCCCAGACAAAATTTAAGAGGCATCCTTGATTCTTCTATTCTGTCACTCCTCTCACCCCATGGATAAACTTCTAGTTTTACCTCAGAACCCACGTGTCTTCTGTTCCCTCCTTTTCATTCCACTATCAGTACCTCAAGCTTGGCCTTCATACATCACAATTACACTATGTCAACAATATTCTACAGAACCGCCTACCTATAGTATAATACCTATAGGATAATGTTCAACTTCTTTGAATGGAATTTAGCTCTTTTTATTTAAATCCTTAACCTTTCTCACTTACCTTCTATGAACCACAACCCCCCACTCCAGGTGCTAAATTGAGAAGCTACACTGCATAGTTTACTAATCACCAAAAACTCTTTGTGCATTTGCTCATGAGGTTGTCTTTCTTTGGAATGTCGATTTCATTCCATTCGCTGGAATTTCACTCATTCCACCTAGCAAACTTCCACTTATTTCTCAAGCATGAGTTTAAATGGTGCTGCTTCTATATAGCTTTTTATGACCCTCCAAGGCAAAATCAATTGTTCCTGATTCTTTGTCCCTGTGTTACCCACACACCATGTTTGTTTGGTTTTTTTTTAATTTATGCATCAGCCTTTTAAATTAAATGGTAAGGTATTAGGGAGTAAGAATATTCTTTTGAAAATCATTCTATCCCCAATTTCTAGAAAAGGGGGCTATGGCCTAGCTCCTCATGTAGATGTTCAGCAGTGCTTAAATTCAATTGTTAAATTGCTTATCTTTTTTAATATCAGCAGATAGCCCCTGCCATTCCTGAACCATATAGTATTATGATTTACTTTTTTCAAAAACCAATGTGTTATTTTTCTAATTATAAAGGTAATATTAATTCACTGTAAAATTTTTGATAACAGAAAAAAAATGAAAATGAAAATAAAAATCACATAATAAACCCCCTCTCAGGGATAGTTAATGTTACTAAGCTGATGAATTCCCTCCAGTATACTTATGATGCATACAAATTTTATGCTAATTGTATAATACCACCTTTATCATCATTTAGGATAGTAAATTTACTCTCCTTGAAATGACAATGCATGTGTCACTATTGGCTGTCAATTTATTTCAGCTCCACAGGTCTTAAAATCAGTTCAGTCCTCAGATCCTATGTACTGAGAGACTGACTGAATCACAGATGCTACCCTGAAGGGAAGCTTGTTTCTATATTTCTATATTTCTATATTTCTATATATATATTACATTATTTCATGTAAATTTGAGATAGTACTATATAAATAAATTGTAACTTTTTTTTTACTTTATATTATACCATCAACCTTTCCCCATGCTATTAAGTATTCTTCCCAATGTCACCTTTAATATTGTGTGGCATGCACTGAATTGTGTCCTCCCCAAAAAATCATATGTTGAAGTCCTAACCCCCAGTAACTCAGAATGTGACTGCATTCAGAGATAGGCCCTCTAAAGAGGTAGTTAAGTTAAAATGAGGCTGAAAGAGTGGCCTCTGATCCAATCAGATTGGTGCCTTTAGAAGAGGAGATTTGAACACACAAAGAGACAACAGGGGGTACACATGCACAAAGGGGTTACCATGTGAAAAGCATCAAGAGGGTGGCCATCTGCAAGCCAAGGAGAGAGGCCCCAGAAGAAATCAAGCCTGCTAACACCTTGATCTTGGACTTCCAGCCTCTAAAGCTATGAAAAATACATTTTTAGTATTTAAGCCACCCAGTCTGTGGTATTTAGTTACGGCAGCCCTAGCAAATTAATATACTGTATAATATAATATTTCATGATATTGCTTTACATAACTTATTTAAGCACTCACCTACTGTTGTGTGCCAATTTTCTTCAGTCAAAACAGTGTTGTTGTGATGGACATCTTTATAAAAGAATCCTTATCAGATTAACTGACTATTTCCTTAGAAAAGCTTTAAAATATTTTCCAGTCCAAATATAACATAAATTCATTCAGAAAAGTTTAGATAATAGATCAAAAAAGGGAAAAGTAATATAATGCTATTATTCAAATACAAACGTGGTTAGTTATTGTATTTTCTTTCAGTTCTTCCCCCTCTTCCCCTGCCCCCCAATTTGGGTGCTTTAAAATATGGTTGTAAAACATCCGTTGGAGAGGATGTGGAGAAAAGGGAACCCTCTCACACTGCTGATGGGAATGTAAATTGGTACAGCCTCTATGGAAAACAGTATGGAGGTTCCTCAAAAAATTAAGAATAAAGCTACCATATGACCCAGCAATCCCTCTTCTGGGTATTTAC
>NW_017731668.1:1400887-1420513 GCF_001890085.2 Hipposideros armiger | reverse complement strand
GCAATGATGGTGCCAACTTGGGCCAGTGAAGCAACATCCTCCACAACTAGACTGAAGAACAAAACAACAGCAACTTGTCTGTTCCCTTTCCCCCAATTCCTCAGCACTGTTCCCATCCCCCCAATTCCCCAATAAAAATCTTAAAAAAAAAATACTACACCATTTTATAAATGGGACTTGAGCATCCATGGATTTTGGTATATATGGGGGATCCTGGAATGAATCCCCACAGATACTGAAGGATGACTATATTTATGAAATATAGGCTAAGGAGTATAGGACTACTCAACTCCAGGCATTAAGGCAAATTAATACTTTGTTGCTTTCTTTTTCTTTAACTCAGCAAAGTGGGTAAACTTCAGATTCACTTTTTATTACAATGTGATGATAAGATTCCATCCTCAAGTTTGAAATGTATAGTGAGCATAGACACAAGGAGAGAGATGTACAAAGCTCAAATATAGCATTAGACCTAAATTGTATTCTATAATATAGTTTTTATCAAAGTTCTGCATTAAAGGCATTGGGAAGTTCGCTCAGATTTATATAAATCAATATTTCTTTTACCATTTGACCACAATCTTTGTGCATGAGATCCCTCCTCAGGGAGTGCCAACAAGGAAGAAAGAGAAGAGTAGCAGCCTAAAGACTCATGCAGGCCTTTTACATTTAAAACAAAGAAACAATAAAAAAAAAAACCTCCACCTCAACCCTACATCAAGCAATTCTAATGGATTCTAGTTCCTCCATCTCTTTTTCCTATTATTTAGTCATTGGCTTCCACCCTCATATTCCCCTGAAACTTCTACCATGAAGTTTACCAACGGCCTCAATTCAAGTCCAGTGGCCACTTTTTAGATCTTAACCCACTTGATCTTTCTAGGTGATCCTTTTTTAGAATCCCTCTCCTCCCTTTGATTACTTAGGAGCACTTTCCTTGTTCTCTTATTTCATGAGTCAAAACTCAAACGCCTACAGGGGCCAGGCCCGTGATATAAATGAGTGAAGTGGTCTCTTATATTATTATTCTTTCACCATAGATACATTTTACACATATATGAAACATGCAAGAATATCTGTATTTCCTGCAACTAACATGGTCTTACTCATTGTTCTTAAAACTTGTGACCCGCATGTCCTCTCTTTCATTTCCCCATTTTGATGAAAACATGGACACAGACAATGTTTCACTTTCCTCTTACCTATACTGTAAGAAAAACAGCTATCACCTAGGTAATTAATAATTCCAGACACTTGGTTCCAGGTCAGTAGGTTACAGTTGAGACTGTCACAAACCAGAGTCCACATACCTTACATAGAGGAAGCTTCCATTCATCTCCAGGTTATTGTTCCTAAGTCTTCTCATTTGCAGTGGATGCTAGAAATCCAGATTTTACATAAATCCCTGAATTTTTAAATGTTGGCAACACTGAAGGTGAAACTCAATACCTCTAAGTGTGAGGGCTGGATTGCTAGTTTGCCATTTTTGTGGTCAGAACTACCTATATTGCTTTTTCACTGACTTCTTTTCCACCAGTTTATCTTCTGATTCCTTCTTGAGCTGTATTCTCATTCCAAATGCTTTCCTTGAGAAAGGCCATCTCCTCTGCCATATCTTCACCCCATACAAAACACTTTCTTGAAACTTTATATTCTCACATGTTATAATCCTCTTTGTATAATAGTCATTTATGAAGACACCTTAGCTGTCTGATATGCTAATAAATATATTATGGGTAGTGACTCATTCTTATTTGTATGTGCACTCTACATAGCAACTAGATCCATTGCTTTGCACATGATAGCTTTGTTGCAAATATACCTTGATTCATTTTTAGATTCTGAATTTCTGTAAAGAAAATACAAAAAAAATAAAATAAAAAGTGGCTGCTGTGTCAAATGGTCCCGGAATTATGCAGGCATCTCACTCTGTACATCTCTATTTGTATAAGACTATGGTTCCTCCCTAAAATTCCTGCAAAAATCCATACAGTGCCAGAAGAAACTTTGTTCTCCAGGGCAGTAGTTTTGCTAAAGGCAAAAATGTTTTGTGAAAAAATAAAAATGGGCCCAATTGGTCAAATAAATTGAGAAATTCTGGGTTAAACAATGTTTAACACATTTCTTTCTTGCAGCACTTCTCTATTTTTATTGTGCTAAAATGGACTGTAGCTATCCAAAGCAGTAATAGAGGGCTTTTCAAACTTTTTTGACTCTGGAACCATTTTGTGAGGATCATTGTTAAGATCTCATGGAACTGGAACACAGTTTGATTTAGAGTTTAAATGCTTGCAGTGTGAGGTCCTCTACGATCTGTCCCCATCTAGATTTTCAGTGTTGGTTTCTACTAAACAATTGTCCATCTATTCCAGAATGCACGTTATTCTTTGTTTCCCAAACATGTGCCTGCCTACTTCAGCGCATTTTCTCTAAATTTCCATGGCCTGAAATATCACTCAATCTTCACCAAACCTAGTTAAATGTTGCCTGTCCTTCAAAACTCACTGAAATACAGACTTTACTAAGAACTCATCAAAAGCCACTCCTGCCCTTGTTGCCCTCTAAGCACAGCTACACTAATTTTGCTTGCGCTAACTCTGTATTTTATATTTGCATGTATCTCCTCTTTCCCCTTTAGATTATTATCTTCTTAAGATCTCTTTTTACTCAGTGCCTTCTTCATAGGAGAAACTCAATCAGTGATTTTCATGATACAAAATAAAATACAGTAATCCCCTTTATCTGTGGGGGATGCATTCCAAGACATCCAGCGGATGCCTGAAACCACAGATAATATCAAACCCTACATATACTATGCTTACCCTTATTCATACATTACCCCTGATGAAGCTTAATTTATAAATTAGGCACAATAAGAGATTAACAATAATTAATAATAAAATAGAACAATGACAATAACATGCTATAATAAAAGTTATGTGAATGTGTGTGTGTGTCTGTCTCTCAAAATATCTGAGTATTGTGCTCACCCGTCTTCTTGTGATAACATGAGATTATATGATGCCTATGTGATGCAATGGAGTGTGTTGAATGATATAGGCATTATGACACATTGTCAGGCTACTATAAGTGTTACTTGAACACAAGTCCTGAGATACTGTGACAGTTGACCTGATAACCAAAATGGCTTCTAAGTGACTATCCAGAAGGGAGTGTCCACAGCGTGGATACACTGGACAAAGGAGTGATTCACATTCCTGGCAGGATGGAGCAGGACCCAGGAGATTTCATCACACCACTCAGAACAGCCTGCGGTACAGGGTAGACTCACAAGATTAACTCTCACTGCAGTCTGCTTCTTGGGAGGACTTAGTATATGTTATTCTAAATAAAGTTAAAGCTGAGAGTACTTTCTGGGGTTTTGAAAACGCCAGACAAAGAATGTTTAAAAGAGCGCTCACACTTAGAAAAATTTTCCCTCTGCCTGCAAGATTTGGGAGTCTTGCAAAAATGAAACACCTGGGAGCTATGACTAAGGAATAATAATGGAAGGGGCCAAAGTATGCCTCATCATCAAGCCCCTGTATGAGGGAAACATCCAGGAGGGATCCCTGGGGTAGGGATGGGAGAGGCTCCCGGAGAGCTGGTACCCTAGGAACAAATGGAAGAGCATCTGGAGCCAAACACTGTAAGTGAGGCCCTATTGTTCCTCTCATGGCTGTTATCCTGGGAAAAGAAGGTTATACTAGAATGTAGCACTTTATTTCCCAATAAAGTAAATGTGACAGAATCTAGAAATTTATTTTGCTTACAGTTTGATTTCCTGGCCACTTAATTTTTCAGAAAGAAGAAAAGGAATCTGAAAGGGAGAAATATTTACCTATGTGGGAATAAATATGCATGAAAATGCTAAACAAAAGTGCAAAACCAGTATTTATGCCCATTTGTATGACTTTTAAAGCAATATGAATCAAGAAAGCTCTAACATTATCATTTTGACTATTATGGGAAAGCGACTAAAGTAGTATATACATTTAAAATTTATTCTATGTATGAATAGATGCACATTATGTGAATAAATTTCTTTATGAATTAATTGACTATTTTTTTCTTGCAAACCTAATAAAAACAGTTTGAAATCATCAAAATTAAGAGATTAAGCTAGCACATAACAAAGTGAAACATACTAATCTGTGTATGTAAATGAGGTAATAGCAACACATTCAACATCTGTTAAACTCACAGTATATAATATTCGTTGTTTGAGGTTTGAAATACAAGCATGACTATTATGAAGGGGACAATACCTGTCTGAGAGAACCCTATGTGACATTTTTCATTTCATATTTACACTCAGCTATATGTGTAAATAAGCAGGTATTTTCATATCTCCACCAAATGAAAAAATATATTGCACTAGTTTGAGTTTTGATGCACATGGTTTATATATGTAGTTTAATTTTGAAGAAGAAAATGATGGAAAGCCTGGAGATTATCAAAGTTATACCTAGAGAAATGAGAAATTATCACCTTAGCCACCTCCCCTGCTGGACAGACATCCATCTGGAAATGCATTCATTTTTATATCAACAGAAAACACAGCATTGCCTGATAAATAGTTACATATTGTAAAATGTAGGTTATCTCTAACAAAAAGAAAGGCATTGTTTTTCAAAGTCGAATGTTATCTTTTGATTTTGTCACAAATGATCTTTATTTAATTGTTCCATTTTAAGGATTATTTATCTCATTTTTGCCAATTTGATTGCTTTATTCTAGTGTCTTATAAATTGGAATCACTCTTAGCAACATCACTAATTTCCCCTAAAGATCATCTGAGCTTTCAAGCTGAAACATTGCACTTAGTTTTATTTTTCATAAAATCGAAATGGTTTTAGATGACTAATTTTTATCATCTTTAATTCAAGCCTCAAAGGTAGCCAATTTTTTTTTTTTGTACAAATAAGTAATTGCCTGGACTGAAACATTTAACTGCAATATTTCAAAAGGAAGATAACACTGAAATGGTGTTGGTTATAATAATTAAATCCTTTGTTCAATCAAAAATAGACTCTTAGCTAAAGGCCACTAAACTTCATGAGGTATATAACAAATCATGTTTCAATTTATTGAACAGAGATTTTTTTCCTTCCCTGCATTTAGTATTTGTCATTGAGATACATAAATAGAGAACTGGATTCTGAATAAATTAAGCATAGCGATAATTTGTGGCAGCTCTGAGGAATCATGTATGTATATATACACATGATTACATGAAATGAGAGGCCCATCACACAAAAGGCTGATAAATTGCTCTCAGTCCAGAAAGGGTTTGATCTGCAGACCATCTCTCTTTTCTTTCTCACTCAGGCAAAAACATTAACTGTTTAACTAAAAAGCTTTTACCTAATATTTCAAATGAACTTTAAAATACTACCAATGCTAGGTGTTATTCAATTATTAGGATTAAACAAATAAAAAAGAGAGAGAGAACTGAAAACTAAAGGTGTATTACTCATTTTATTGAGAGGGAGACTTCCCTGGCTGACGTGGAGAGAAAATAATAGGATATAAATGAGGATAAAGTGGGAAGAGAAAGTTACGGCTACTTTGTAGAGGTATAAAGATGAGGTATGGAATCTAAAAACAGTGGGGGGCTGCCTTTGTCAGTTTGGGGCTGTTATAACAAAATGCCACAGACCGGTGGTGCATGAACAACAGAAATGTATTCCTCACAGTTTGGGAAGCTGGAAGCCTGAGATCAGGGTGCCAGCATCGTGGATTCTGGTGAGGACCCTCTTTTTCCATCTTGTCGCATCCTACATGGCAGAGAACCAGAGAAGAAGCAAGCTCTTTCGTGACTCTTACACGGGCACCAATCCCATTGATGAAGGCGTCACCCTCATTCACCAAGTTACCTCTCAATGGCCCCCTTTCCTAATGCTATCACATTTGGGATGGGGTTTCAACATAAAAATTTGGGGGGCACACAAACATTTAGTCCATAGCTGGCCACTGTGGATTTTGTATAGGGACCTGTGTCATACAGCTAACATTTTCTAAAGAGTGATCTGGCAGCTGTTGGCAGGAGAGACTGTACAGAGAAGGGTCTGAATAACTTGAAGAGTAACAGTAGTGGTGCAAGAGTGAAATAAGAAGTTGCTGAACACAGTGGTTGATGGTAGTCATGGCTAGGAAAGGATATTTTGAGAGATATTGTGGAAGAAACACAAACAGGGCTTTCTATATAATATACAGAGGGTGCCCAAAAAATGTATACACATTTTAAGAAAGGAAAAAACTGTTATTAATTGTAATACTCAATATATACCAATAACAAAAGATGAATACAAGTCACGTTTGACTTCTGCAATTACAAGAGGTGCTCAAAGAGGTTACCATCAGCATCCAACACTTCTGATTACAGCAAACTACTGCTTGAGCATAGATAACATCTCTTATAATGTGTATACATTTTTTTGGCACCCTGGTATGTATAAATGCTTGAGATGTTTCTAGAATTAATAACTGGGGAGGTGGATATGGGGACAAGAAAGGCAATTACTGCATATCTGTTGAGATTCTGTAAATTGTGCTAGAGACAGAGTCTCTAAATCCCCTATGCTTAAAACACCAAAGTTGTCATTTTGTTGTTGTTGTTTGTATTTCCTGCTCAGACTACATGCCCATGGGGGTCAGTGGGGTCTCTGCTTCTCATTATCGGGGACATACAGCACTGCTGATAACTGCTGCAGAAGGAAAAGAGAAGAGGGAAGCGTACATCATTCCCTAAACTTTTATATGGAAGGGACACATGAGACTTCCTGTCACATTTCATTCGTTAAAGGAAGTCACATGACTCTGCCTGACTTCAAGGCGATGGACATTAGAGATTAGCAGTACAATCTACCACTTCCTCTTTTCATAATAGTCCTGGGCATTTGATGTGTAAGAACATTTTTTTTTCCCTAGACTATGTTCTACAAAACATGAAAAGCAAAGTTATTTCCTTCTTCTCTTAGATGACAAATATGGAGCAATGTAGAAGAAAATAAAAATGTAATTAAATAATAATGTCCCTAGCTATGCAGGTTTTATAAATATCCAATCTCCAAAATATTTGGTTTGCCCCTTAATGGGCTTTCTACAAATTGGTTTCTAATGGCTGCTGCAACAAATTTCCACAAACTTGGTGACTTAAAACAACATTTATTCTCTTAAAGTTCTGGAGGTCAGAAGTTCAAAATCAGCTTTATTGGGCCAATTTCGAGGGGTCAGCAGAGCTGCACCCCTTTGGGAAGATCTAGGGGAGAAGAGGTTACTTGTCTCTCCCAGCTTTTCGTGGTTACCAGCATTCCTTAGATCTTGGCTGCATCACTTTAGGCTCCACCTCCGTGGTCACACTGTCTTTTCCCCTTCTGTATGAATTCTCCCTCTGCCTCCCTGTTTTAAGGACTCTTATAATTACACTGGTTCTACCGAGATAATCTAGAATAATTTCACCATCTCAAGATCCTTAGCACAATTACACTGGCAAAGTCTCTTTTGGTAATCTTCACATGTTCCAGTGATTAGGGCCTGGGTATGTTTGGGGGCCTTTATTCAGCCTACCATATAGTACATTAGTTCCTGTGGTTCCCATTGTGTTTAGATAAACACATGGAAGGAAATCAACCAAAGCACCATTAGCATAAACCTGTATTCAAAATGCCACGCATGAGAAGACTCTAAAGGGAATATTCTAACTTGGGGAAGGAGGATGTAACTTTGTAGAGGAGTTAAGAAGGAAGGGAATAATTGGTCAAAAATAGTTCCTGAAAGTGGGAGGATTGGTCCTGTGGATTAGCAGCCATTGTTTGCACAGTGTGACCTTCACCCAGGTGGGTGGGAACAAACAGTCAGAGGCTAAGATCAAATGCAAGATCAACTTGCAGATGAAGAACAACTGCAGGTAAACAGGCTGAGTGCCACGGTGAAAAAAAAAAATCTCATGTTTTCCATATCTCTTACAAAAATTGAGCATGGACAAAAAAATAATCTGTATTTGTTCATAGACTTACAATTGTAGAAGGGTCTTTGTCTCGGGAATGGAGGGACTTCCCCTGCTTTCCAGGAAGTATCTGTGTAAGCCTGAATCTTTGCTCTCTGAACCTTTTGTCCTATTGCTCTGAGGAGAAAGAAAAAAATGCAGAAAAGTCAGATATTTATACTTTCGAAAAGGCAAAGAGCTTTCTGTACAAGAAAATAATAGATCTAGAAAGGAGAAAGGAAAGGAAAGAGTTAGGGCAGATTGAAGAACAAATGGGAGAAATGGGGAAAGATAATTTTAAATAATTGTTCTTGTTGTTAAGAATGTAATTTTAATTTACTCCCCTTCTACTGACTTCAGAAAACATATAGATTGCCAAGACTAGAAGCAAATTCCCTACAGAGAAACTTCTCACTAATTATCTGCCCTTATACACTAAAATCTGTGGAATAATAAATTCCAAATTCCAGCAACTCATCTCTTAAATATTTTTTATGTGACATGTTTGAGGTTATATTGTTCCTCATTGGGCAGGTGTTTTCCAATTATAATCTTATCATGGTTATTTTACATGTAGAAACTTGATAGTGTTTGTGTAGAAAACCCTTTGAGGCCTTCACCATGTCTGAATGACCACGTCAGAACAACCAAGCAAGCTTCTGAATAATTACTTAGCAAATAGTCATAATTAGAGCCAACAAGAAATGAAGTAAAAGATCAAATAATAAATTTGTTCATGTAAATAGACAAACTGTAAGATTTCATTTGTTCTTAGAAATCCTATCTCTCCTGAATTCAAAGGATGTTAGTGAATAATATATTCAAATCCTATCTCTCTTGAATTCAAAGGATGTTAGCAAATAATATATTCTAATCACATCCTAAATAACCTCTTTTATTCTCTCTAAATCACCACACAAAGTATTGTGCTTGGAGTAAAGGTGATCGACTCTAGGTTTGGAGGGCAAGTGCACTCTGGGAAGCAACTGGATGACTGGCGTCTTCAACTATATATGATAACATCTATTATTTTTGCGGATTTTTCTAGAGATTTGTTTATACCCTTTGATTAGTCGGAGCTCACAAAATCCACAGACGTTAGAACAGCCACTGCATCCTGTCTAGTAAAGAAACAGTGCTCAGAAAAGTGATGTCATTTTTGTTAATTTGCAGAGCAAGTTCTAGAACCCAAGTGTCCTTCTACTGCCCCTATACCACCTGATAACTAACTCTCTAAGAACTTGGTATTGTCATTTTGGACTGGTTAATAGCTCATATTTACAAAGTCCCAAGGGCATATGTCAATTTCACAATCCTTATAACCATTCTGAGGAGTTCATTTGACAACTGGTTTCTGAACATAAAGGTAGTGCTTGTCAGAAGTAAATTCTGGATTGGTAAGCTGCAAAAACCCAGTCTCATTTCCTATGCAGAATACCCCTGTGCTATCTAGTTTGATTTTCCATGTGACTCAAGTGCACATTCTTATCACTTACATTTCGAATCCAAACAAAACCCAAGAAAAATGTTCAAGCAGCCTTTTCCAATGATTAGCTATAGCAGCCTGTTCATATGCCACAGAAACCATTTAGCAGATTGTTCTAAATTTATTAAATATTGTTAAGGAAATGGCAATTTGATATGTATACATATTTAAGAAAAATCATTATTTAATAAGGCCGCATTTTTGTCATTATGCTATATTCCCAATAACTTTTTTTTGGTTATTTTCAAATTAAAGTCTTGAACTTTCCCAATTAAACTGTGGATGTGAAAATAACTCTATGTATAAAATAGCAAATAATGGAGAGTAGGTGACAGCTTTGACACGAGGCAGACATTCATAATCACTTATTGACCTCCCAGTTACATACACACACCACACACATGATCTCTGCTTCATTCCCTACTCTATTTATTACGCAATATATTTTCTGCATCGATTACTATATACTAATGGGCTGTGTAATACCCTTTCCAGATTTTGTTGTAGGTATTTTATAAAAATGAATAGATTCAATTATGTAAAAAAATTAAGTCCTTGCCTACTGCTGTTTATTTTAATTGTAAGTAGTTAAGAATATACAGTTTGCATTCTTTGGTTTGCCTCTAAGCTACATGTGGGATCTGATTTCCATTGATAACTCTGTGCATTACTTTTGCATTGTAGGTAATGGTAGGCTAGGATGTGAATTTCTGGGTTTGTGTTGCACACATTCCATTTATAGCACATTAATAAGCATTCGCCATCCTCAGATGTTACATTTGGAGAAAAGAAGTTTTATATATTCATTTATTTATCTACTCCACATTTATTGCTTGCCTACTATGTTCCAGGTATTGTTTTAGGCACTGATGATATATCAGTGGGGGGGGAAGATAATATTCCTGCTGTAATGAAGCATCCTTTCTAATTGGGGAAGACAGGCAACAAATAATCAAACAAGTAAAATATAGAATATGTCAGATGGTGATACACACTAAAGAGGAAACTAAGGCACAGAAGGAGCTGGAGAGTTCCAAGGGTAGATAATCTGTTCCAATTTTAAATAAATTAGTGGCCTTTCTGTGATGATGTCATTTCTGAATAGATCCCTGGAAGATGAGGAAGCAAGCCATACACATATCTTGGGAACACTGGAGGCAGAGGAAACAATAAGAGCAAAGGCTGTGAGGCCAAAATGTGCATGGTATCCTAAGGCTAACCCAGAGGCAGTCTGCTGGGAGTTGAGTGAGCAAAGGGAGGAGTAATCAGAGATAAGGGCAGAGGTAACGGTGAAAATTATATAAGGTCTTGTAGGCTACTCTAAGGACTTTGGTTTTTTATCTGTGTGAAATACAAATACATGATTTGACTTACGTTCATTTGAAATGTAATGTAAGTTCAGTGATATGCCGGACAGCTAGCTGGCGATTCAGTGACCCCGGCTGCCTCTATTTGTGGCTTTATTATTTCAATGCTCAGCTGACAAATTCCCTGACAAGGGGAAAGTGAACTGGAGGGTCCAAAGGAGAATTTTGCTTCTACTCAAACTCCATTGTCAAGAACTAGTCAGAAGCCCTAGGGAATGTAGTCCTCCGAGGAGGGAAGGAAAACTGACTTCAAAGAGCAGTAGTAACGTCTACTATTGTTGGCAAATGTAGGAGCAGCAAGGCCAGGTAAGTGAGTATTGCAATTATCCTGGAAAGGAGATGAGAACTGCTTGAATCATGTTAGTAGCAGGAGTCAGATTCTATATATTTTGAAGGTAGGAATGGTAGGATACTGTGATGGGTTAAATGGGGGATTTTAGAGAGGAGGTTAATTGGAAAAATGGAGTTGCCATTTACCGGTTAGAGAAGACTTCAGAGGGAACATGTTCAAGGGGGAGCTGCAAGAGTTTGGTTTTGAAGCACTAAATTTTAGTGGGACATTCAAATTGGGGTATTGAGTAGGTAATTGGGTATATGTCTGGAGCTAGGGAGAGAGATAAATTTAGTAATCATCAACATAGTGATTGTTTTTATAGCCATGTGACACAAGAGAGATACCTAATGAGTGGGTATAGATAGAGAAAAGGTCCAAGGATTGAGCTCTGGGACACTCCAATGTTTCGAAGTATGGCAAATGAGGAAGACAGACAAAGGAGCTTGAGAAGGAGCAGCTGTAAACTAGGAGAAAAATCAGCCGTGTGTAGACCAGTTAGTGGTTGTGAATACCAGCAATAATAAATAGTGGGGGGGAGAAAAAATGGCTATTTTGAAGAAAGAGTGAGTAAAGCAAATGAAGCCCACAGCAAATCATAACAGGAACTATGTGACAAAGGTGTTGCAAGGAGAGTTATCAGCACTGTGACATCCTGTTGATAGACCAAGTTAGATAAAGACTAATAATTTGTCATTGGATTTAGCAACATGGAGGTCATTGTTAACCTTGACAAGAGCCATTTTGTGGAATGGTGAAGACAAAAGCCAACTGGAGTTTTTCAGGAGCAGAAAAATGGGGTGGTATTTGGAGTGAGGAGGTGGGAGAAATTCCTCATGGTTGTATGCTGGTGAGAACGATGCAACAGAGTAAGAACAGAGGTCTTCACAGGAGAGGTGGGGGAGACCCGGGGGGTGATGTAATGAGTGGATTAGAAGGAATAGGATCTGATGCACTGGTGAAGGGGTTCATCTTTGAGAGAAGCATAGTAGTTCTATCTGTTGAAGTGGAAAAAAGTCGAAATATCTGGGGACAAGTGCAAGTAGGTAGAAAGGTGTGCTAGTGGGAATATGAGGGACATCCTTCTAATTGCTTCTATTTTCTCAGTGAAATGGGAATCAAAGTCTTCAACCAGAATTAGAACAAAGGAGGTATGAGGAGAAGGAAGACATGAGCTTGTCATCTAGAGTATAGACAAGTGCATGGACTAGGGCATAGAATATGATTTCCAGGCTGTTCTGAAGGACTACTTAAGGTCATGAATTTAAAGTTAGACCAGTCAACATGTTTATATGTTTTTCTCAAGCTACGATCAGCTGAACAGGCACAAGGCCAGGTATGAAACAGGAAGGGAGTTGGGTCTTAAGAGTCTCATTTCCATTGATTATGATCCTGCCATTTAGTATTCTTGTTTATTTTAAGTGTCTCCTTTCCCAGAGATGCTCCTGAGACTGGTGAATCACTTGTAGATTCTGCCACCCACATTCTAGTCTAAATTTACCTGTTCTCACTCTTTTGGTTCCAAACCCATTAGCTAGAGCTGGTTTCCCCTTAGCACCTACTTCCTTTGCCAAGCGCTTATCATATTCCTCCTGGATCTCTAAAGCACATGGTTCTAGTTTTCTTCATGTGCAAGCTCAGCAGCCCCTGGTCTAGCTTCCTATTTCTCTGCCTCTCCCCCTCTCCTCATGTTAAAACCTGCCTGCAGCCCCCCCCCCACCCCTCGCCCCCAGTGGGAACATAGCCTGACTCAGGAAGTTCCAAATATTAATTTGAGCAGAGGGCTAGCACAGAGACTGTTCTCTGATGAATAAGAATGAACTCAATGCCACCATGAAGGGAAGAAGCAGAGGTGTCTGGGTGCCATCTGACCACTCTGCTTTCTATAAGATCCCATCTTACTTCTGCCTTTCTGCCTCATCCAGAAGCCAATTCAGTGACTGTTTGAGCTGTGAGTGACATGGGGTGACAGAACACATCGCAGAGTCTGTGCTTTTTACCTCAAATTGGGCCAATTCCTTCACAGCCCAGATGGTGAACGCTGTTGTGAAGACCTCCTAGTCAACATGTTGCTTTTACCATCCTGAGTAACTTGCTCCTGGGGAAATTTGAGAAATTGTTGTCTAAACAAATAGAAGGTCAGCTTATTTAGTTAAATAAAAAAATAATTTAAAAAAAGCCTCTCTCTACAGAAACATTTGGGCAGGTTTCAATTTAAGCAAAAAGCATTTCATTCATTTCATTTTAACGGTCTCTGTTGAATAAGCATGAAAAATGGTTTTCATTAGTCCTTCTTCCACATTATACCTGACAAGCAGGAGAAAACATGAGTTTTTCCTGTACTTAACAAATATTCTGTAGTGATATGAAGCAGCAGGAGAAATGCAAAAGGAATAGTAATTTTGCAAAATAAAAAGGCTTGAGCCAAAACAGCTCATTTATTCTCAGGAAGGAGCAAGACTATGCTAGCACATGATAAAAATAAACTGAGGAAATTTCTAATACTACTGGAGATTATGATTAAAGACAATTTATAATCGGTCTGAAAATGAGGTGGGGAAGAAAGCTTCATTTTCATTATTTGTTTCAACCTTATTTATTTTCTCACACCCCATTCATTTAGCGGGGGACCCCCAACAGTCTCTCCATAGGTAGAACTTTCTGCCTCATGCCCTGGCTAATGCTTGCTACCACACAAATATCTCATTTCCCAAACTATTTTCTTGCTGGGTCTAGGATTTTGACACTAATATGATTTTTCCTTTCTTTTTTTATGCTCTGAGATTAATTGTACTTGTGGAATATCTAGTTCTCAAATGTAAATGCCTTTGACATTTTATTTTAATTCCAATTTGGATGGTAATTGAAGGGCTTAATTAACAATAAAGATGAATCAACCTATAAAATGAATACATAAACAGGGAGCAGCAATTTACAAAAATGAAAGGAAATTTTTCTAATTCATTCTCTCCAGATTCTTCTTGGTGTGGGAAAGTAGTGTGTGTTTCTGTACTTCATCACACAATTAAGAATAAAAAAGGCCTGGCTTGAAAGCTTGCCTATTTAAATAGCATTTTAGACCAGTTAGTGGTTGTGAACACCAGCAATAATAAATAGTGAAGAAAAAATGGCTATTGTGAATAAAGAGTGAGTAAAGAAAATGAGGCCACAGCAAATCATAATAGACTAGATTTAATAGGATTTAGCTTTTGGTTAAAATTATTAAATTAGTCTTTCTTAAGAGCCATAGTTGCCCTGAAATATAGTCATGTCCTGAGGCCTGTAGTCCTACCTATAAAAGCAAATTTCAGAAGGTATACTCTGCTTAAGATAAAGGAGGAATGTAGCCTGTTAAGCATGAAATGTGTAGCTCTGCTCTTTTCTTTCTGCGTCTAAGATAACATCACTGACTCACAACCCCAAGATGTCTTACAGACATCTCCTTTTGTTCGAGACCCCCTGGCCATAGTTATATAACCTGGATTGGCTGCCACCAGGAGCTGAATAAATCAGATTGCTGAGGCTTGCATAAGAACTAACCAATCAACACAGCCCACAGCCCTGAACCCCTTACTCATGATTACTCATGATTTTTGCTCTATAAAAACCCCTTGCCTATAAACCATGGAGGAGTTCAGGACTTCCACACACAAGCTGCTGCCCGTTCTCTATTGTGTGTACTATATTATAAATGCCACTTCATTTCATTGCACTCCAGTGTCGGTGTAATTGGCTATCTGCAGTGCTGGGTGGACAAACTTTTTGCTCAGGTACACAAATAAGCAGTAAAAGTCTAAAAGGAATACCTCCCTTAAGTTTGCATAAGCAAAAACGAGTAACTCGGTCAAGTATAACATAGAATTTGTACTGAACTCTAACTAGAAACCCAGGAATGTGCTAAATACTTTACTCGTCTAGCTCATTTATCCTCATACAATTCTATGAGGGCAATCTTATTATTATTCCCAGTTTACAGATGAAGAGACTGAAGTTCAGAGAGGTGAAGTAACTTGCACATGATCACACAGCTAGTACGTGGCCTGGACAGGATTTCAACTCAAGTCAGTCTGACTCCAGACTTTTTTATACAAATACAAGAAAAAATGTACTTTTTCTTGATAAAAAAATCCTCTTAAAATGTATAGAATTGTATTAAGTCTGATAATGAAACTGCATACCCAATTAAAAGTTAGATAAGAGATTGGCACAATTTGAAAAGAATTTTCCCTGAGGTTGCAGTATCACTCCTAAACTTATTGGTACCCCTTGTACCTCTTAGAAACTCACAGGAAAGTGGCAGAGGTGGTTACTAGCCTACTTGAAAGGCTGCAATTTTCTGCCTAAAAAAGCTGGAGTATGTATTCTGGGACTCAGTCAGACCAAGTGCATGTCAATGTGGGAACATGCATTCTCTAACTCCTTGGAGATGAGGTGGCAGATGTCCACCTTTTGGTTGTTCTGGTATAGGGGAACTGGAGCAATACTTGAGGTGCCAAAAAAAAATGCATACACATGACTTGTATTCATCTTTTATTATCAGTATATATTATTACAATTTTAATACAGTTTTTCCTTTCTTAAAACGTGTATATATATATATATATATATATATATATATATATATATATATATTTGGCACCCTCTCTATTATCAGCTAACACAAGTCAAATTGCATTTCTCTTTATACAAACTGACAGGTCAACAAAAGACTCAGTCTTGTTTTCCTTAGGAAAGTAGGAAATGAAGAGGAGTTTTTAAAGAAAGGTGGACCACAAATAGGGAAAACAAAACAGATAATAAGTTATAACGTATTCACAAGTTCTTATATTACTATAGCACTTGACAGTTGATGCAGTGCTTTCAGAGAAAATTTATGTATTTTGATAATGATCCCTGGAGTTGGGTGGGGCAGATAGCGCCATGCTCATTTAACACAAGAGGCAGAGGCTGAAGGTCAAGTTGCTAGTGCAAAGTTACATGGATTTTAAGTGACAATATCGGGCTCCAACTCAGGTCTTTTGACTCAATCAAGATTTAATATTGATAAAATGTTTATTATCTGGAGGCATTTTTGAACAATTATTTCATTAAACAGAAAGCTCTCCTGGGGTTTTTCCTGACAATTAATGCTTCTCGCTGCATAACTACCCATGTCATAACATCTCACAGTATGAAATTCCAGCGAAGGACATCATCATCACCTTGTCCCCAGGATAACAACGAATATCAATTAGTGCCTATAATGGGTTCCTCTGTGTCAGAACATTTTCAAATATTAGCTTCTTCACTCATCACAGAAACCCTAATGAGGTAGGTATCATTATTCCCTTCCCTCACAGAAGAGGCTAGGAGAAGAAGTAATTATGTTAACAAAGTTATTAAGTAACAATGTCAGTCAAGCTACTCTGTGGTTAAAAACAAAAGATGAAGATAAACAATGAACCTTCCATGGGTTTTAACTGCAAAGGTTCCGTTTTTATTTGTTGGCCTCAGGTCTGGTGTGGCTCTACTCCCTGCCCTGCACATTCCAGGAAGCAATCTGTTGAGGCAGCCCTCCCTGGGACATTGCTGGTCTCATGGCAGAGGCTGGGATGGACCACAACGTTCTGCTTGTAAGCTCATGTCCTTTCCTCTGAAGCAGCTGCCTGAGCAAGTCTGACATTCACAGGATGGGGATGTATATATAATCCCCCCCGTGGAGAGGGCACACAGAGAGGCAGCACATAGTTCGTCACTATCACACTTAACCAAAGTCAATAGTCTGGGTTACAAATATTTGTTTCTTCCTTAACTGGAGTCAACCCCAAAGTTTTATCTTAACATGATAGCAGACTAAAAGTCTAAGATTTTGTGATAGTCTGTATATCAGATCTGGCTCCTATGGTGACTGAGACCAATCAATCATTAAAGAAAATTAAATAAGTCTGCTTCACACACACACACACACACACACACACACACACACACACACACACACACACCAGTGGTGTGTGGAAAGAGCTTGTAGCTCCATAAGAGAGAGAATCCGTGGTTAAATTTTCAGGAATTTTGCCACTGTCACATTGGTAGCTTAGAATTGGCCCTGGATGGCGTATTTACACCACAGAAATGGGCAAATGCTACAACTTGGGGCTTTTTTCCCTAGAGAAACAGCTATTACATATTTACCAGGATATCACTGTACACTAGGCATATATTAGTGGCATAGGAACAGGATAATGACAATAAATTCTCCTGTTGGAAAGAAGACAAACGGGAAGCTGACAGCAGCCATTGACCCATAAGAATTCAGGAATGATATTGGGCACTTGTTGCAAGAACCCCTACCCTAGAGGTCGGGAACTTCCTTTATTAACTCTGTTTCTGTTCCTGGAAGTAGCACCCCATGCTACCGTTCTCCATGTTGTCAGTGACCTTGGCTCTGCCCTCTGGGAGATCCTTTGTTTTCCTTTTCCTCCTTGGCTAGATCTCAAAAAACACCTTGGAAACGGCCCATCTTGGAGGTTGTGAGCTATCTATCACAGCCTGCTTCTTGCCCACTGAAGACTGGCTCTGTATCTGTTTAATTCCTGTCAGTTCTGTATGCCAGGAGCCACACCTCCAGTTCTTTGTTAGATATGCCTCTCTTTATTGCTAATAATTTTAGTTTATCAGGCTCCTGATAAAGAGACTCAGATAGCCTCTGTACTCTGAGCCATGTTTTCCATTTGAAAGGATTTCCTGAATACCAGCTGAATTGATTCAGAGATTTCAACAAAAGGGATGGCAGCCACACCCTCCATTTGGTTTTTGCCAAAAATTTGGGTTTCAGTTAGTTTCTATAGCTCAAAGCTTTTCTCAGTTTTATCATTTTAGGTTTTTAACACTACAAGTCCCAGAATCTCTGGATGCTTTCCAATCCTTTTTCTTCTTGCAAATCAGTCAGTTCTATTCCTGAGCTCATCTTTTTCTTCAAGTATGTTGTCAGATACAACCAATAGTGACCAATTTATGCTACAAACATCTATTTTTCCCACTTCACCTAAAGCCACAATTTAATTAAATACATTATCTGCTTTCCAAGCCACTGGGCAACAAACAGTTTTGGTAAATGTTTTGTTACTGCATTCAATGGCTTCCCACCTGCAATAGCAGTTTCTTTTCCACCCCCTATACCCAGATCCCCAAAAAATACATATAATTTTGTAACAACAGGAACCCCACTTCCAGGATACAGAAAATCATTTTGAACAGGCTAGCTTGATGGTAAGTATATCCCAAAGCCTTCCTTGGATTACACTAACAACCTTGATTAAAGTATATTTCTCACTTGTGTTAATGTTGGCTGCGCTGGTGTTGTGGCCCAGCTCCACGTTCCCTGCATTCAGGGATTGGAGCTGAAGGAGTAGCCTTTATCTGGACGTTGTTGGTCTCACAGCAGAGGAAAAAGAGCATGTGTGACTGACCATGAAATGGATCTTAAAGCTCTGTCACTTCTGTTCACATTCCACTGACCAAGAAAGTAATGTAGGTGATAGGATTTGGGTATCCCCCATAGGGAGGGGCCACAATGAAGAACCTGTGGGGAGCAAATATTTTGGAGTAATAAATAACACAATGTTCTATGGTAGTAGAGTCTGTCTGACTCCAAAGTCTGTGTTTTTAACTAGTATATTATACTACTGCCTCTCCAAAATATGGCTTAGCTTCATTTTGTTACTGGATTAGTGACAAAAGTTCCAAGAATGCGAGTACTATTGTGCTTTAATTGCTAGAGTTTTCTAAGTGACACAGAGGCAGCAACAGTCAAGGCTACCAGTCATAGTTGAGCTTTTTCAAACTAGCTTGAGACAAAATTCATTTTGAACAAAAAGATTTAAGGGAAGGTGTTTGCCCACAGCAATATAAGGCATATTTTTATATCATCTTTAGAGTGACAAAAATGTTAAGTCATAAAAATTATGTTCTTAAATTATGTTTTTCATCTTGAGAGATTACTTGTAATTGCTTTTCATTACCTATGATTTAAAGCAGTTAGAGAAATAAATACTTTATCCCTCCTATTTTATAAGTTGGAAAATGAAACCAGGTTTGCCATTTATGTTGGCATAATAAAGTAGGAGTTTAAAGCAATTATGGACACCTCAAAAAAATACTATATACATATATATTTCTTTGAATATATATAATATATTTAATATATGTATGTACATATATAATAATATATATTTACATATTTTTATTAATGTATTATTTAATTTATTATTTTATTTTGTTATACTTTATTTCTATTTTATTTATTTAATATATTTTATATTACTAGATTATATATTTCCTATTATATGTATATATTGTTAACATGTTATATATTATTTTATTTATATATTTAAAGCCATTATACAGATAATTCAAAGAAACCCTATATATATTTTTCTTTGAATATATATATATATATATATATATATATTTGGCA
>NW_017731668.1:1385078-1400481 GCF_001890085.2 Hipposideros armiger | reverse complement strand
CTGATGTCCTAGAAACAAAATTGACCTACTCGACTGTATAAAATCGCTGGCTTATCGGTTCCGCTTTGCTCTCCCGATATCCAGCCTGCGGTGTCTATTGACTTCCCGCATTTCCCTGCTGCCTTTCTTGTGCTGATCCCCCTGGAAAAGCAGCTTGGTCTCAAGGGCAATTATGCAGACATTTTAGTTATTGACCTTTAATAATGGCTTTATTTTTATCTAACACAATTTCTAAATCATAATTAACTAATTACTAATATATTTCCTACAAATGGGCAATAGATATTTGGAGTTGATATTCTCAATAGGCTACTTAAGTCCCAGGTTTAATACATTTAGATCATAGATTGTGATAGCTGACTAATCAGAAACAAGAGATAAATGGGAACAACTGGAAGTTTTGAAGGTTATTCATTAGAAAATATCTCCTCCCTCTTAAAAGTCATCCCTTAGAGTCTTTTTAAGTGGTCTAACCTTGGACCGTATGGTCAATTAGCTTAATTCAGGGGACCATGTTTTATATGCTTCCTAGATTAGCAATTCACAATGAATGAACATTTCTGACTTTTTTTTTTTTTTGGCTTCTATTTTCTTTTTTTGGGGGGGGCAGCTTCTACATAGGCTCATCCTAAAGTAAAGTAGAAATCTGAGGTAATTATTCAGAAACTTAAAACACTAGCCTTCTCAGACACATTCTGATGAAAACACTAAAAGCATTAGCATAACAACAAGTAACTGAAAATTTTAATCAACAATAAGTTATGTGGAAACATTAAACACACTGGCCTCACAAATTCTTGGCCTTGTGATTTCCAAATATGTTCCTAATATATTTCCAAATATTATTTCCGCATCCTTTCCATAGGCCTCCTCATTGCTTAAAATTACTTATTCTGTTATCTCATAATGACCTTTTCTGACCATCAGTTCTCATCATTACCTCTTCCTTTCACTCCCAAACCCTTGGCCTTTCCCTCTTCTAAGTCCATTATATATATTGCAATACCCACTTTGGATCCTATGATCATTTCTTCCTAGTTTAATTTCAAAAACAACTCAAAATGCTCTCCCTCCTTTCACCAAAACTGCAGTGCAACCTGAGTCGAGACCAGACAAACTGTTGGCCAAGTTGTCTGGATAGTGGCAGCATAAATGGTTGTAAATGAGTCCAAGCTCATACCACTCACCACACAACAGCCAATATGTCAAGTGACAAGGTGTTGGGTCAAGGAAAGCGACTTTATTTGGAAAGCCCTCGTGCTGAGAAGATGGTGGACTAGCGTCAGGATTCCTTAGAGAAAGAGAACCAATAATATACATCCATATACATATATAGGGAGAAAAAAGGTATTTATTAAAAGGAATTGGTTTGCACAGTTATGGAAGCTGAGCAGTCCCAAGATCTGATGTTGGCAAGCTAAAGACCCAGGAGAGGAGATGTAGTTCCAGTCTGAATCTAAAGACCTGAGAACTGCAGGGCCAATGGTGTGAATTCCAGTATGAAAGCCAGCAGGCTCAAGATCCAAGAAGAGTCTGTGTTGCAATCAGTATCCAAAGACCACAAGAGACCAAGGTTCCAGCTCTAGTAGTCGAGCCATTTTATTCTATTCAGTCTTCAATTGATTGGATGAGGCCCACCCACATTAGGGAGAGCTACCTGCTGTACCCAGTCTATAACCCAAATGTTAATCTCAACCACAAACAGCCTCACAGACACGTTCAGACTACTGTTTGGAAACTTCATGGCCCAGTCAAGTTGACACATAAAATTAACTATCACAGCATCATTGCAGCATTTATTTAAAAATTAGAGAATTCCAAAAGACTTCTGAATTCAGACCCACTGTATGGAAATTATAGAAAATGTATTATATGTGTGGTTTGTGTGGAAAGAGGACAAAGGATCTTTTGAATAGGATTCGATTTATATCTCCCCTCCAAAAAAATGTCTGTGTGCTACATTAAACATGTTGAAGAATGAATAAGTACGTTTTAAAGTAAAATAATGCAAATAATATTTGTATACTTTAATTTTTTATGATTCTTCACTTTATTTTTTATTATCATTTAATTTTTTTAAGTATAGTTGACTTTCCATATTATATTAGTTTCATGTATATAGCATCATGGTTAGACATTTATATAACTTATTAAGTGATTCCCCCCAATAAGTCTAGTACCCACCTGACTTTAACAGAATTTTTTTCGATTAACCCACCAAATGGGTTCCCAGATAATATCAGTTAAGAGTAATTCTACTGTATAAGACCATAAAATTGTCAAGGAAATGAGACACATGAATGTCAGAACTGTTTATGAGGACAGCTTGATTTTGCCTAAAGGCATCTTTTTTCCCCATGCATCCTACATATATGTCAGTTCTTGCTATTTGGTGCTTTAAAGGTCACTCAGAACTTCAAAATATCCATCATGGCCATTTCCAGCCTTGGGTAATGTCAATCATGAGATCACTCTTCTCTGACTATTGACTACCGCACACTGTTAGAAAAAGTCATACAATGATGCCAGCTGGCATTACAACCAATCCATGTTATTCTAACATCTGCTGGCCTATCAAGACTGCTGGGCAATCATTTGTCTCTAGTTGACTCTAACTTCACGCAGCTTTCGTTATACATCTTTCCTCCTTTTCTACTCTCATAAAATCCTCAAATCGGTGTGTGTCTCCTTTCACTCTCAGTGAATGGGACCTTTGCCTTCCACTTGAGAAAATAAAAACCGTATAATAAAAATTGCTTCTACTTTCCCCAGTTCAACACAACATATAGCATCTCTCCTTCTCTCTTACTTTCCTCTTCCCTCAGTATTTTCTTCTTTCTCTCCCTTGCCAATCTCATTGATTTCTACAATAAAACAACACAAAGGCCTCACTCAGTTCTGCATTTTCCCCTATGTTGCCATTTGACTACTGTGTGTCCTCAAATAGATTTTCTACTTATGCTTTAAATTCATCACCTTTAAATTCTAAGATTCCTTCTCATTTTATAAAATGTTGTGGGTCCATTAAATTAAATTATCTGGGTGATTGTCTTTATTCTCTAATTCATTTATTTAGGTCAAAATAGGTGAAAGCCCCCCACTCCTCCACCCCCCCACCCCCCGCAAACCCCCTATCCCTGGCACTAAAATTCCATAACCTTTTTATTGTGTAGAGTCTAATACCCTGTCAATTTTTTCCTGTAGAACTTAATACCATAATGCATTCACTTTGGCCATCTCAATGTTGGGCTTATTCTTATTTTAAAGTGAACTTGCATTTTCCTGCTTCTTCAAATGACAAGCTAAATGAAATATTCTTGCCTGTAGAGTTCTAAAATGATAACCTAAAGTTGCCAAAATACTCTCCTGAGAGGTTCTCCCTTCATTCGAATAGGATCTAAGTCCAATCAGCATGGGGTCCCAGAAGGCCATACCTGCCAGCTGTCACCGAGAGCTTCCAGGTGGGTATCTTAGCTAATGGGCAGGGCTGTTGGAAAAACTGGAGTCCAGTGACAATGACTCACAGCAAAGGCAATTTACCTTTCTTTCAGGAATAGAAGAACAAAGTGCCAGGTGCAGCAGGTTGCATGTTTTTGTTCATAAAATATATAATTTGTCAAAATCATTTTTCTCTAAACATTTTAATGGAAACCTTTGGCAGGGCTATACACTATGATTTCCATATTAATTCAGTACTCACTCAGTTGTTAATTTTATCCCCAAATTCTGCATCGCTCAGGTAGTTCTATTATTCTTTTCATGAATCATATAACTAGACCATTTTCCAAGGAAAAGGATATCTGTTACGTTTTAAAGTGTTCTGTGACTCTCTTTGGATGGCCCGTGCTGAAACTAGTTATAACAGGCTGAATTGAGTGTGGAGCAACTTTTAATGACTCCTTGCACGGAGAATTATGTAGACTCAGAATAACTGAAGAGAAACATTACAAAGCAAAGGGAAAGGGGAAAGAGTTTTCAAATAAGAAATCTCTTCTGTCAGGCTTACTTTATTAAGAGTGATTTCCAGACTTTAAAAATCTTGGAATATCATTTATTTTACTGATTTTTCTTCTGTTGTTTAAATTTTTTCCCCAAATAAATTTAAAATTTTTTACCTCACACCTTAATGGCAGGAGCAATTTTGCTACCAAATTGCTAAAATGATACAGAGGAAGAAGACATATGCTTCAGGAGAAAAAGAAATCACCTCCCATTGTAATAACAGACAAGGAGTGCAGGTGCTTGGGCTCTGAAGTCTATTCAAGCAATATTAGTGGTCATATTAAAATTCATATCACATTGCAAGTTTGTTTCCACTGAAAACTGCTTGGCTTGGCTTGATCTGATATGTTATCAGTCACATTTTAAGCAGCACTCCTCTTCCCTTTAAGAATGTGATAATATGTCCTACTGAGCCATCAAACTAATTTTGTGTTTTGTTTAACCCTTCAAAACACTGTTGCCAGAGGGTGGGAGCCCAGGTGAATCCATTTTGTTTCCTGGCAAGAGCAGCTGCCAGCTCTCTAGGTATGCAAAGTCTTTGGTGCTTTTTCTTGTCAAAAGTAAGCTATTCAAATTTCACAGACTTAACAGTTTCCCTTCTCCTTTTTTCTCTTTGCCCTGAAGATATTCTCAGAGGGTTTTTACTCAATGCCATGTGATGCCGAAGTTGTTCAGGAGCAATATGATAATTGCACGAGAGCTACATTTAAGGCCTAATGAACATTATGTTTATGAAGAATGTAGCTCTGATTTCTAAAAGCACTTTGGTAAATTATACAAATTAAATATTCATTACTTTGTACTTCATTAGTTCACATTTGGCACACTTCTTCTTCATTATAATAGCCTGGAGTAAAAGCTTTTAGGTTTTTTTGTGTGTTTTTTTTTAAATACATTTTATTCTGTTATTTCTCAGAAACTCTTTACTTACAATATTAGAGCAAAGCTGTATTTTTTCCAAGAGGGCTATCGTATTCA
Organism: Hipposideros armiger; assembly: GCF_001890085.2. Lineage (NCBI taxonomy): Eukaryota > Metazoa > Chordata > Mammalia > Chiroptera > Hipposideridae > Hipposideros > Hipposideros armiger. Next base: position 1,395,501 of record NW_017731668.1, on the reverse strand, counting down.
GAGTTTTCTTTAAAAAAAAAACACTACATATTTTATTTCACACAAAGAAAGTGAATATGTGTTTGTTTCCAGTTCTTATTTCAATAGTCAGCATAAAAATAGGCAAGCTTTTAACTCTTGAGTTTTACTCAAAGTTTACTTACTACTCTTATTCCTATAAAAAAATATCTATTTCATAGGGGAGAAACCTCATTATTTAGTTAAAGGTACTGCAGAGTTATAAAGAATGTTTATTTTCCATATTGGAATAACTTTACAGTGATTTATTAGTCATCGGGCTCTGAGAAGTTAAAAATCCTTTAAATAGTAAGGTTGTTTGTCTGAAATAGGTGATAAATAGACAAGCTTCCTTGGCACGTAGAAATTAAAATAGAAAAAGAATTATGATTGGAGCTACTCTTTTCCACTTCTAAATACCATAGTCAGCTAAAATGTATTCTTTCCTCAATGTACTCAGCAAATGCATGTGTGTGTGAAATACTAAAAATAAATAACTCCTCCTAAGAGTCTAGCAATCGAATGTTTGTTGCAGGCAGTCATACAGTTACAGTTAAACAACTCAAAACAAGTAACTTAAAAAAGTTCTTGTAATCAAATTCAATGTGTTCAGATTTAGAGATCTTCAAATTTTTTTCATTTAAGATTTCCGCAAATGGCAATTAATGGTGGGTTTTTACTAGCTGAGAAAGTAGTGAATTCTGGAACATGTTTTAAAAGATTACAGATAAAATGATCTGCCTAAGCTGAAATAAAATGATATTTAAATTTAGGGAGCTTCGGGCTAGGAAACAGAAGACTTGAATTTGAGCTCTGGATACATCATGTGGTCTTGAAGTCTTCATAAAATCCCTTAATCTCTTTAAACATCAGTGATCTAATCTGGTAAATTGGAATAATAATACTTGTTTAGCCCACTCTTCTGGGTCACGGTGAACATACGGCAAGATTATGAAACATTAAAAAAAAATTTTAAATATAAAATATTCTATGGGTTAAAAATATTAAAACTCCAAATCATGAGCTCCATAATTTCCATACAGGAAATGAACTATCAACTCCATTTTAAAGCATGCAAAGTAAAAAGAGAATTGTGGTCCAGGCAATTAATGAGATGCTATCTCCTCCTGAGTACTAACTATATCGAATTCTATCAGCAAGCTTCAGCAAGATGGTCATTACATCTTTTAGGTGACAGCTTATTCATTATTCTTTTGCTTCTAGTATTTATTTTAACTGACATTTTTTCCCTTAGGGAATTTAAAGAGAATAATAGGGTTATTAAGAATAAGCTTTCAGCAGGAACTTGAAAGAAAAGACAATTGGAGTCTTTGTAGGTAGTAAATCTACCCATTTCAAAATGGAAAGAATCCAGAGAAGGTCATGAAGTGAGGCAAGGAGCAATGTAATGACTCAAGACACTTAGCAAAACAGAAAACAGAACTCAGGCTAGAAAAAGGGTGTTGGCCAATTGTTTTGCTTTTGCCTGGTAAATTAGAAAAGAAGCTCTTGAAAGCAACTGAGAAATAAGAAAGGTAAAAGGAAAGACTCTACTTCAGAAAACTGTAAAGATTTGACTGGGATAGCAGTACTCATATTTTGTATGTATCAAAGAACTAATTACTAAAAGGAAGAGTCTTAGAAACCAGAAAAGATATCTACACAGGGATTCTGACATGTCATAAAGAAACAACATCTGAATTTGTCAGCCAGGTTCATTTGAAAAGAGAATGTTAATTGGAAGGAGTCAAAGATAATGGGGAAATTGCAAGTGAAAGTAATAAGATGGATAGGAAGTTTCCCATAGGATAAGAGTGACAGGCTAGGATAAATATTAAGACTTGGACAGAGTTAAGTAATAATGCCTATTCCTGTTCTCTATGGATCTGTGTTCGTTCCTGACATTAAAACTTACTTAATATTCACTTTATACAATGAGCCTCTTCAGAAAAATCACAGAACCATGATGGCAAGATATTTCAAGTAGTCTATTCTACCACACACTCCTTAAACCTTCCAACAGCATTCCAGCCAACAAGATGCCTGGCTTACATGTAACCACTTCTGGGGATGAGATATTCACTACTTCCTGAAGCAACAGATGCCACATTTGGTGAACTTTGTATGCTATAAAAAGTCTTCGTTATATTAAGCTGGAATCAGTGTCCTCTGACTTCCTCTCATTGGGCTTATTCTGCCCTCTTCCAGTCACACAGCCTGATGTCTGCCCTTGATGCTCACTTCTGCACTCCTTACTTTCCTATAGTAATGTATTGAACAATTATTTACATAAACATTATAGACTGTGCTATTATAAATTCATCTCCCCTTTTATCCTTACAGTGGTAACAGAGAGCCACCACCACTGTCACCAAGCTCCATGTTTTGACATTGCCATAGGTCCAAGGTTCTGTGGCAAACCCACATCTCTTTAATTTCCCAGGAAGAAGGAAACTTACATTTGATGAACCCTGTGATGTACCAAGGATATTACATAGATTGTGTCATTCAATCCTTTCATAAGTCCTACAAAATAGGTACTGTTATATGACCCTTCTAAACAGATAAAGTCATCAGTTTTATCCTTTTACACTTGGAGACTGATATATAATTACTTTCCCAGGTACTGCTTTTCTATGTGTACCCTTGAACTCCCTAATATATATTTTCTTTTAGCGTTTATATTCTTTTGTTATTTTTAACATTTGCTCTTCTAGAAGTATTTTTCAGTTCTTTCTTGAATGAAGCAAGATATAAATAAAATAGATGGTACTTTAAATTGCCATTTCACAGATGGGGCGCTGAAGCTCTAAGAGGTTGAATAACTTGACCAAGAGATGATCAGACTCTGGAAAATGGATTCTCAGTAAATGAACTCTTGAGAATCTGATTTATAAACCCAGAGTCTCATTTACCACTTTTAATGGAAGATCTATGTGGAAGGATAACTGATGCCCATTGTTGCACAAAAACACTCAAAGACCAAGTCACAAATCAAAATATATCAGAGGACTGCTTAGAGGCACTGAAAAAAAAGAGCCTATGATGCCAAAATGATATTTGCATAAACAGAAAATAGCTTAACTCTTAATCTTCTTTGTTTAGAGATATTTCAAGCTAGGGGATTTAAAAAAAAATGCTCATTACAATTATAGCACCAGGTCTCTTAGACATATTTGAAGCTAGGCTATTCAGATTTTATTTTTCAAATTTCTTTTCTCAATGTTACCAACTAATTATCTACATTTTCAGGCATAGGTCTTCCTCCTATTGTAATTTCAAAATTTATCTTAAAATGAATATACTTGAAATATGTGGGGGTTTTTTATTTATTTGGGGAGAATGTGTTGCTAATATTTAAAAATACCACAAAGATACCACAACTATTTCGATAGTATATATTTGGTTTCTATTTCATGGACATTTTGTGACCTCATTCCTAAACAATAGAGATATGCTTTGTCTGAGACATGGAGGCCTGGCCACATTCTGTGAAAGGAGTGAGATTGTTCTCTTGAAGAAAATAAGTCATAACTATGTGATGGAAAAAGATCTGGGAGCAGGGGAAACAGGACCTTGGAGTCCAGGGCTGGAGGATGTTCTCAAAGTGACCAGGTTCAGAGGAATTAAATAGGCCACAGTCATAAGGCCATAGGCCTGAGGCTGAGAAGGAGTTGATCTGTGGAACTTCTAAGATTAGAAGGGTCAGGGTTGATGAACTCCAGGAGCACTGATTTCTCTCATAGAACTGTAAATTTTCATGTTCTGCTGTGTAATCCTATTATGGAGTCCTGAAGTCTTCTGGGAAATTTTCCTACAATGTCATTTTTTGGTGTTGTGTTTGGTGAATTTAAGGGAGATGCAAACTTGGGGTTCCCTAGGAAGAAAGAAGATTATGAAAATCCATAAGCAACTAACAGTATTAGCCTCAGAAACTGAATCACAGGAACAACTGGGGAAAAAGCAGCGTTCCTCCTGATCTATAAATATTGTTTTAAATTTAAAGTTTTGACAGTCTTCATTGAATTTTTCAAATTATGATCATAATAAGCCAAGCTCCCAAATGGATATGTTATCAGCTATGTAAAATCAGGAACACATAGTTTCAGAAAGAGAGATAACTACAGCAATTTGTTACACTTACAATGATAAAACAATACAACTAATAGAAAATATACTTCTCTCTTTGTTTCATAATTGTGCAAATGAATAATAAATGAGCATTAAAGGGAATTTATAACCATTTAGAATTCATTATAAAACTAGGGTTACATATTTTGAGATTTTTTTAAAAAAAAACTAAGACATCTTTTATATTTGAGAGACAAGTTTTTTTAGCCTCTCAAAAAATCAATTAAAGTTTGCATTTCTAAAATATGATTTACTATAACTGATCTGAAATTTTTGAAAAGTCTTCTGCTATTAGACTTAAGGAATACATAATAATTTATATTAGCTTATGTTACTCTTTAACTTATAGAAAGTAGGAAATTAAAATTTTAAGTAAGCTCAGTTCAATTACATTTCAAAAGCTGATGAGTGCTTTGAACTCTTATCTTTCTCAGTCCTGCATATAAATACATGTTATTAAAAGTTTTAAGGTCTTGTAGTTAAAATTCTGCGATGAATCAGATTTCTAAGGCTATGAACTCAAATGTACAAATAATGTCAATTCAATTTTCTATGAGTGCACTTACTTTCAATCTTGAACCTCCATTCTACCTGATAATAGCAACTTAATCTTTGTCAGTTCAGAGTAAACAAAATAATTCAGAATTTCTTGGTCAAGCTGCACTTTTTCTGAGTCAGCTTTTATTTCCTTGGTGTGAAATTTGCATTTTTCCCTGTACACAGCCCCCATAGTTGTGTACCAGTTTCGAAAAGGCTCATGCAGTGAGTCTTACATATACTCATGCCTCTGGCTCCTTTGACTGTCCTCGTGCCTGGATCGAGTCCAGATTTTGGAATCTGGAGGACATCCGATTTCTCATCCAGTCTCTAATCACAGACTGCAGGCAAACTTGCTGCTGCATTATTCTCATTAAAAAAATGCAATGCTACTTTTGGTCAGCCAGATCTTTCTTAGCTACTGTTATGTCCCCCTGTGTGTCACAGGAAATATGCAGATGCTCTCCAAGCCCCTCTGGGACCAAGGGAAACACATTGAGAAATCTCCATCCTTCACTGACCAGGTACGTGGAGGGTGAGCCCTACGACTTAGGTTAGACCTTTCTGAGTACCACTCCCTATGATAGAAGGGCAATGGACTCTTGATCTTCCTCCACCAAGGCCTGTTTAGGAATGTACTTACAGCAGGTTGCATTAGGGTGAGGAGGCTGAGTGAAGGCTGAGAAGTACCAACCCTCAGGGCATTACGTATTGTTCTTCAATAACCACAAATTAATTCATTGTATACTTGAGGTTCCCTTGGCAGAAGTCCAGGTGAATAGTTAATTTTCTTGTATCTAGGAAAACACCAAGCACCTTCTTAGATATTCACTGACATCTGAAATCTCTCTTGCTCAAGACTTGCGGCATAGTCCCTCCCTGAGGAATTTTTATCTTCTGGGGGCTAGGGCATGACAACATCATGCACTTCTCTCAAAGCCAAGTTTATGGGAAAAAAAACTCTTGGCCATGAGCCCTCCAGGGCCATGAATTTTGAGATAAAAAATGAATAGGATTTGGATTGTTTCCATATCTTGGTTATTGTGAATAGTGTTATAATAAACACAGGGGTGTATATACTTTTTTGAATTAGTGTTTTGGATTTCTTTGGATAGATACCTGGAAGTGGAATTGCTGGGTTATAAGGTAGTTCCATTTTCAATTTTTTGAGATACCCCCATACTGATTTCCATAGTGGCTGCACCAATCTGCAATCTCACCAACAATGCACGAGGGTTCCCTTTTCCCCACATCCTCACCAGCACTTATTGTTTGTAGATTTATTGATGATAGCCATTCTGACCAGAGTGAGGTGGTATCTCATTGTAGTTTTTATTTGCATTCCTCTAATCATTAGTGAGGTTGAGCATTTTTTCATATTTCTGTTCAATAGACAATTGGATAAAGAAACTATGATACATTTATAGTTTTAATGTATTGGAGTATTACTAGCCATAAAGAAGAATGAAATCTTCTTACCATTTGCAATGACGTGCATGGACCTAGAGAATATTATATAAGTAAAATAAGTCAGATGGAGAAAAACAAATACAATATGATCTCACTTATATGTGGAATCTAAAGAACAGAATAAACAAACAGAACAGAAATAAACTCAGAGATATAGGGGGAAAAAACTGATGGTACTAGGTAAGAGTGGGGTGGGGATGGGGGAGAAGGTGAAGGGATTAGAAAGTACAAATCAGTAGTCACAATATAGCCATGGGGATATGAAATACAGTTTGCGGAATATGATCAAAAACATTGTAAAGATTATATAGGGTGCCAGATGGGCACTGGGCTTATCAGAAGGATCACTTCACAGACTGTGTATAGACCTGACCAATACGCTATACACCTGAGACTGAAGTAGAATAATATTGAATGTCCACTTTCTCTCTCTCTCTCTATATATAGATAGATAGATAGATAGATAGATAGATAGATAGATAGATAGATAGATATAAAAATGTTATAGGGACTTCTTTAAGAAGAAGAAAAAAAAATATATATATATATAGAGAGAGTGTATATATACACATATATATAGTCACAGGATGTGTAGTACAGCATAGGGAATAGAGTCAGTGGAATTGTAACAGCTATATGTGATGTCAGAGGGATAGTAGATTGGGGGAGGGAAGTTATCACTTTGTGAGGGATGTAAATGTCTATTACATTGTTTTGTACCCCTGAAACTAAAAAATAAAAAGATAATAATAAAAAAAAGAAATGGCACTATAATCATTTCACAATTTATATGTATATCAAATCATCACATTGTACACTTTAAATATATACAATTATATTTATCAATTATTTCTCAATAAAGTTGGGAGGGGGAAAGAAAAAGCATTTCACTCAAAAAATTTCTCTGTTAAACTTTTGTCTCTGTCATGAATTTTAAAAATTATTATATTACTCTAGAATTTATTAATCCAGAAGAGACTGACACAAAATATTTGAAGTGATGAAAAGCAAAGACCTACAACCAAAACTACTCTACCCAGCCAAGCTATCATTTAGAATCAAAGGATAAAGAGCTTTCTAGACAAGAAAAAGCTAAAGGAGTTCATCATCACCAAACCAGCATTACAAAAAATGTTATAGGGACTTCTTTAAGAAGAAGAAAAATAAATAAAAAATGCATAATAAAAATGGGAATAACTACATTATTTTAAATGTAAATGGAGTAAATGCTTCAATCAAAAGACATAGGGTGGCTGATTGAGTAAGAAAACAAAATCCTTACATATGCTGCCTGCAAGAGAATCACTTGAGATCAAAAGACACACATGGACTGAAAGTAAAGGATGGAAGAGGTATTTTATGCAAATGAAAACAAACAAACAAACAAAGAAAAAGCTGAGATAGCAATCCTTATGCCAGACAAATTAGAATTTAAAACAGAGGCTCGGGCCGGCTGAGTGGCTTGTTGGTTAAGAATTGGCTTGGGNTTGTCTATTTCATCTAAATTTTCTAATTTATTGTTCATAATATGCAATTCAAATATTAATCATTTCTGTGGTATCTGTAGCAATGTCCTTTTTTTATTTCTATTTGGCTATTTGCTCCATTGTTATTCTTTACTTGATCAGTGTAGTAGAGTGTTATAAATTTGATTAGTTTCTTAAAAGAACCAACTTTGAGCTTCATTTATTGTCTCTATTGTATGTGTTTTCTATTGTAATAATTTGTACTTTTATTTTTTTTCCCTTTCTTCCATTGTCTTTGATGTCTTTCCCTAATTCTTGTTATGAATTCTTAGCTCATTAACTTTTATTCTTTTTCTTTTCTATATTTTGGGCTATATTTTTCCCTTTATGAAGTCCTAATGTGTGTATTTTCTTTTTCATTTAGTTCAAAATATTTCCAAATTTTTATTCTGATTCCTCTTTCACTCATGGGTTTTGTATAATTGTATTTCTTAATTTACAAAAATATGAAGTTTTAAAATTTTTACTTTTGTTATTTATTCCTAGTTTAATATTATTATGATCAGAGAACATACCTCTGTATGATATTAAGCTTAAATATATTGAAATATGATTCATGGCTCAAATTGTAGGCATATTTTATAAATGTCCTATATCTACTTACTTTAAAAGAATGTGAAATCTTCACATTATGTGAACATTGTTCTATGTATGTCATTTTCTAATAATCTTATTCAGATATTGATTATCCTTCCTAATTTTTATCTGACTGTTCTACCACTTAATGAGAGAAGTTACCCACATATTTACTATTTTCATTGCTTTTTATTCCTTCTAACATTCCAATCCTCCATCTAAAATTATTTTCTTCTGCCTAAAAAACACTTTGTGTTACTTTCTTTAGTGTATATCTGCTGTCAAATAATTGTTCTGTTTTTATTTGGCTAAAAAAATGTCTTTGTCTTCTTTCTTGGAAGGCTTTTTTGTTTGAATGCTTTTTTATTTGGTTGTTTGGTTGGTCAGCTGACTGATTGGTTTTTGGTTGGAGGGGTTCATATACAGAATTTTTTCAACACTTGAGGACATCACTTCCTTATTTTCTGTTTTCCACTGGTTCTACTGAATGACAATTAATCTAAATGTTGCTCCATTAAAGGCTACCTGNAAAAAAAAAGCAAGTCTCCATTTGCACTTTTGGATCAAATGGGTGTGTGACAAGGGCCTGGGCAGGTGGGGTATTGCCTAACACCTACAGCCAGAAAAACTAGCAGAACATCTGCTCCTACGTCGTCACATCCTAACACATAAGATAATTCACTACACAGCCACACATTTGCTTAACCGAAATGCCGTATCTATTGTAACTGCCAGAGAAATGGAGTGCAATGCACAAATCCTCTGTGAGAATGGATAATGATCCTCTTTGCTTTGGTGTAAGTATACAGAGTTACATCGAAACAACACAATTTTATTAAAGATTTTCCCCTGTTGAACAGTGTGAGACCCAACAATAAAACATCCGATTCGAGTTTCGGTACAATATATGAACAGACAGGACATGATTAAGAATTTGCTAGTGAAGCCCTAACACATTTCCTGACTGTGGACTATTTCACATGCCAGAAATTAGCCACCACTTTGAAAGGGCCACTAAGACGTCATTGTTTCAAAAATAGCAGCAACAGCCTACCTCACTATATGTGAATGACTCTCCTGTAGGGGTGCACTTCCCATGGCTTGATGGAAGCATTCTACAGGCCCTTTCCACGGATGCTTCCGGGGTAGAAATAAGGGTCATAAGCTGATTGTTCCTCCACATACAGAAAAGAAATAGAAACCCCTCTTAGTTTGAATTTATATTTAATTTTCATCAAGCTCACTTTGTCCTAGAAGAAATGTGTATTACAAAGTTTCACCCTTGGGACCTATCAGGGCAATCCATCTCTTTTTCCCACCTCTAAAGCTAGAATTGGCAGGATTCTCTTTTTTCCATGAACTACTTTTAAATGACATGCAGGAGAAGAAAGACGCTGTAGTTAAATATATAAAAATAAATTTTCTTGGCTTACTGGGATAGCAAACAAATATCTATGAGTAATGCCCCTATATCACCAGCTAGCAGGGCACTTAATAAAACCCAAACAACTGTCACACACAGGTTATAAGGTCATTTCTCACATATAAGATAAACTAGAAATCTATCCAAAGGATAGAATCAGGGACAATGTTATGAAGTTTGCTGGAAAATAAAAAATGAGTTTCACATGTTATTTCATTTCCCAAGGGCACTTTGATAAGCATACACACATATTGTCAATGCACACTGGGACCCCAGTGCATGTGGGGGACAAGGAAACAAGCAAGTTCAAAACCATAAATGTCATTTAGTAACAAATTAAATATTTGCCACAGGTGACAGGAAAACAAATAAGTAAAATAAAGCTATATGTTTTGTGGCTGCCAACAATGTGGAGAAAGACAAATATGTAAAATATGAAGACACTGTTCTTCCAGAAGGTAATGATAAGGTTTATATTTATAACCTTTCCATTTAAAATAGTCATAGAGGCTTGTACCTGTCACTGTCTGTTGAATAAATGAATGAATAAATGAACGAAAATAAATGTTGTAGGAAAGTGAGTTTCTATGGGTTGTGGAGAAGACGTGGGAATTCATGGACATGGTTTCAGAATGGTTTAAAAAACAACCGGATTTCCAATGAAGTCTAACACTGAAGAAACCATTCGTTTTTAACACTTTCCAACACTGTGCATACCTGACCAACAGAAAAAGTCCAACCTAGTGCTGGTTAAATTTCAGTG
>NW_017731668.1:1373454-1382328 GCF_001890085.2 Hipposideros armiger | reverse complement strand
TTCTAAATTAAAATATTTGAAAACAGTATTGGGTATTTATCAGTGTAATAAAAGTGAAAACACTACAAAAATATATCTTGCTAATATGTAAATGGGTATATAGATATATTTTAGTATGCAGTAGAAGTTCTCTTAATCTGAGGCAATTGGGACAGTAGTTAGTATGTTCATAAAAAAACTCAAGTTCATATTATTCATAAGTACCTTAAATACTTTAGTTTAACTTAAAACATGTAAATGTACAGTTATTCAGGAGTCTTTTGCTATAGAATCACCTCTTTCTTTTTTAATGTTAGTGCCTCGATGTGAGTTTCACATTCACTTTCTTGCAGAAACCACACCTATAATATATCTGAAATGATTTCCAGGTCATTTTTCTTTAAAGAAGAAAGAATTTATTTCAAATATGTGGGCAAAAATTCTTCTGTCTTTATAATGTCTCAATATGCTGCAATTATCTATCATACTCCAAATTTAAAAGCATTTTTCACTTAGCCATTAATCTTTATTCTGTCTTTCTGATGCATTCAATTTAGCTTTTATAGAAATATCTCTTTCCACACTTATACTTCACTATTTTAAATAATATAATATTGAACAATAATTATATATTACAAATAAATCTCAAATGGCATGAAAGAATGTAGAAAGAGCATAGTTGACTCCTTGTAAGAATACAACAAATAACACTTTTTTAATAAACTGCATAATCTATCAATTTTTTGCTTTATGGGTTGTGCTTTTGGTGTCATATCTATGAAAGCTTTGTCTAACCCAAAGTCACAAAGCTTTTATTTTATAGTATCTTCTCTAGATGTTTAATAGTTTTCATTTTTACACTTATATCTATTATCCATTTTGAGTTAGTTTTTTTCTATAGTGCGAAGAGTGGATTGGCTTAAAATCTTTTTGCTATTCAAAATACAGCAGGAGCATGAAAATACAAGCAGGGAGAAAATACAAGTATTTGCCTTTTGCATTTCCACTTAATTTTAAAATCAGTTTGTCAAGTTCTACTCAAAAAAAACACCAAAAAAACCCTTGAGATTTTGATTAGAATTGCATTGATTCTTATACATCAGTTTGAGAAGGATTGACAGCTATAATATAGTCTTCCAAACAATAAATGCTCAATTGATATAGATCTCTTACTTACCTTAATAATATTTTATAGCTTTCTTCATAAAGGCCTTACAAATATTTTGTGTTTTATTCATAGGTATTTGATATTTTTATCTTATTATAAGTAGTAACTTTTAAATTCTTTTATTTTGTGTGTATTTCTATAATTTTCTCTATTTTAATTTTGTCTTTTTCTTCTAACGTTGTGAATTATACTGCATTTTTAATNTCCTCCACAACTAGACTGAAGAACAAAAGGACAGCAACTTGTCTGTTCCCCTTCCCCCAATTCCCCAGCAGTGTTCCCATCCCCCAATTCCCCAATAAAAAAATCTTTAAGAAAATAAATAAATAAAAACATAAATAAAATACACAGAATAATTTTTAGTAAACTTATATAGTGACACAACTATCATTGCATTTCAGATTTGGATAATTTCTATCATCCCTAAAAGTTCCATCATGCCTGTTTCTAGTCAATTACCATTCTCTCCGCTTCTCCCAGGCAACACTGATATGCTTTCTGTCATTATAACTTGGCATTTTCTAAAAACTTTACATAAATTGAATGATACAATATACAGTACTTTGTGTCTGGATTTTCTCAGTATGTTTTTTAGGTTTATCAATGTTTTTGCATGTAATAGCTTTTTGCATGCCATTAGTAGTATTTGATTGTGTGAATATACCACCTTTTGTTTTTCCCTTCACCAGGCAATGACACTGGATTGTTTTCATTTTTTGTTTATTATGAATACAGTTCCTATGAGCATTTGCATTGTAAGTCGCATGAACGGATGTTTTTATTTCCCTGGGATAGATACCCGGGAATGAAATTATTAGGTCAAATGATAATTACATGCTTAACATTTTATGAAACTGCCAAGCTGTTTTCCAAAGCAATTGTTCCATAAGCAATGTATGAGGGTTCCAGTTTCTACACATTTTCTCCAACACTTAGTATTTTCAATCTTTTTTATTATAGTCATTTTAGTGAATGTGTAGTTATATCTCCTTATGTGTGTGTTTTATTGGTAGCTTTATGGAGATATAGCTACAATACAATAAATTGAATATGTTTAAATTGTATAATTTAAGTTTTGACATATGTATACAACCATGAAATAATCACCACAATCAAAATAATGAAGATATTCATCACCAACAAAATTTCATTGTGGATTTTGAAATCAGCCAATGGCAGGCATTCGCTGGGTCTTCCTCTCTGCCCCTTTCGCCACTCCCGCGAGTGCTCTGAGGAAACTAGTCAGCGGCGAGCGTCTGTGAATTTGATTCTGAGGGGAACTGAAGATGACCGGTTCTAACGAGTTCAAGCTGAACCGGCCACCGGAAGACGGCATCTCCTTGGTGATGTTCAGCCTCAACACCTCTCAGTTCCTGCTGGTCTCGTCCTAGGACACGTCGGTGCGCCTCTGCGATGTGCCGGCCAGCTCCATGCGGCTCAAGTGCCAGCATAGCGGTGCAGTGCTGGACTGCGCCTTCTACGACCCCACACATGCCTGGAGTGGGGGGTTAGATCATCAGTTGCAAATGCATGATTGGAACACTGATCAAGAAAATCTTGTTGGAACCCATGATGCCCCTATCCGATGTGTTGAATACTGTCCAGCAGTGAATGTGATGGTTACTGGGAGTTGGGATCAGACAGTTAAATTGTGGGATCCCCGAACTCCTTGTAATGCTGGGACCTTCTCTCAGCCTGAAAAGGTGTATACCCTCTCAGTGTCTGGAGACCGGCTGATTGTGGGTCCCGCAGGCCACAGGGTGCTGGTGTGGGACCTGCGGAACATGAGCTATGTGCAGCAGTGCCGGGAGCCCAGTCTCAAGTACCAGACCCGCTGCATGTGGGCCTTTCCAAACAAGCAGGGTTATGTATTAAGCTCTATTGAAGGCCGAGTGGTGGTTGAGTACTTGGACCCAAGCCCTGAGGTTCAGAAGAAGAAGCATGCCTTCAAGTGTCACAAACTAAAAGAAAATAACATTGAACAGATTTACCCAGTCAATGCGATTTCGTTTCACAACATCCACGACACATTTGCCACAGGTGGTTCTGATGGATTTGTAAATATTTGGGATCCATTTAACAAAAAGTGATTGTGCCAGTTCCATCGGTACCCCACCAGCACCACATCACTTGCCTTCAGTAACAATGGGACTACACTTGCAATAGCATCATCATATATGTATGAAATGGATGACACGGAACATCCTGAAGATGGTATCTTCATTCGCCAACTGACAGATGCAGAAACAAAACCCAAGTCCACCTAATCGCCTCATAAAAGTGGTTTCTCTACGGAAAGCTTTGTTTTCCTTCCTACAAATTCGTGCTTTTCCCCTAGGGATGTGTTAGCGTCATTGTGGACACGTTACTTAGTATGTGGATTTCTCTGTTTTCTGACACAAAAAAACTTGCCTGCGCCCTTTCGTGTTGACTTTGTGTAGGATGGAGTCTGGTGTCCTTGTGCAGTAGTCAGAAGAATTGTTTTTCTCCTGCAAGCACAGTTGCTGTTTCTGAGCAGCAGCTTGNTCTGGGTGGCCTCTCTGAGTGCATTTTCCTTAAATATACATTATGTTATGTAAGGATTAGATTAAGTAACAACATGGGTCATGGGTTACAATGGTAGTCGACTTATTGAATTAATACCCTCTTTGTTCTATTTATATGACAAACTACATCTACAGTTCTGAACAATTGCCTTGAAATGAAATTTTGAAAAACAAATTTGTTATATTAGATAACTGTAAACTGCTACACTATGAATGCCTCAAATGACAGAAACTAATTTCTTCATCTTCATTCACATCCAGCAATCCACACATGTGTGACCAACATAATGACAGGTACATGGTGTGTTTTGGGGTGAATCAGAGAAGTGGATAAAACATGAATAAATATATTCCAAAAGTCTTTGGATATGGGTAACATTTTCACATACGTTCCATATATTTATCACAGCTCATGTTTTGCTGCTTTCAGGACAGATTTTTATAAAGCCTAGATAAAACTACTGATCAAACCCTGCCATGAAGGCACCAACAAGTCAGGAAAACAATAAAGCTATGGGTTCATAAAATGAGCCAATAAAAATTACAATTATAATCACAGACTGCAAATTAACAGAGCCATGGTCTTTAAATAAGAACATCTGATGACACAAGTATTAACATCTTAAATTAGTATATGCTCTGAGATAACTACACAGCTTGAGGCAAAATGCAGGCTGTGGGGAATTTTCCAGTGTGCACTCTTGGAGATAAGGCCTGAATCAGCAAATATTTTTATCATTAGGTGATATTCCTGCCTTGGAGACTATGATTTTAATTGTGATTTCTAATTACTAATCAAAATGATATGAACCAAAAAAAAATCTCTTAATTATATGGCTCTTTTTACTTTGATAAAAGATTTAGTTTTTCATTTTGTGTTTTCTCCCCCAAGGTTGACTACATCAGCCACAAGAACATATTTATTTGAAACCTTTTCTAGGTTGCTAAATTGTAAATAACTCCAGATCAAAATGCTGAGAAACGTGTTACCAAAACTCAGTTGTTTTAGTCCCAGCTCACATATAGATAATCACAGTTTCTTTGAATCCAACTTGGAAAAAGAAAATCTTCCTGAAAATAAAACTCATGAATTACATAGCTTTCAAGCAAATCATTTTGTAAAGCATATTAAAAACAGGTTTCTCAAAATCCAGTTGATTTGGTTTCTATCCTTAGCCTCCCAAGAAGTCCACAAATCTAATTTTTTCTTTCCTTTTTCTCTCTGCTGTGTCTTGCTGTTGTCTCCTTCCTCCAGCTTCATAACTATAAGTGCCGTTCAATGTTCTGTCCTAGAGCTCAGCAATCCACATCTTTCCCCTGACATCTCAACAATTCCCCACCTCTTCAACTATAATGTTATGAAGAAACATGCAATTCTGACCCTACATTCTCTGCTAATTCCAGACCAGCCATCTAGGAATCTTTACTAAAATAACATATCTGGACAATATATATCAGTTTCTCTCTTCTTTTCCCCAAGTAATCTCCTCTTTACATTGCTTTGCATTATCAATACCTTTTCTAGGTACCACAGCCTTAAATCTCAGAAGCATTGTTCTGACCTTGACCCCCTATATCAAATAGATCCCTCTGTAGTTTATGTCTGCTTTCTCCTATTTCTTCCTCCTGATTGTCCCTGGCCCAGCTGTCTTAGTTAAAATTCTCATTACTTTCCAGGTACACTATGACTACAGCCACTTAACTGCTCACTGCATTCCTTGTTCCAATTAGCTAAGCCAGCACCCCCTAAAATGACTCAGGTACCCAATATATAAGGACTTTAATTTTTAAGTCATTCCCCCTGTTGTAAGTTTGTGTGTGCGTGTTTAAGTGTGTACATCTCTAGTTATACCATTGGAGTATTTAAATTTTCATGTCATTTGATCTAATAACTGGAATGCTCATATACTGCTGCTGAGAATGTAAAATGGTACAATCCTTCTGAACAAGTGTTTGTCAGTGTTTTATAAAGCTAAATGTACAACCATTCCATTCCTGGATATTTATCCAAGAAAAATGTTGAGTTATTTTGATAATCACCCTAATGCATTAACCAGTTTTTAAACCAGTATTTTTCAACATATAACAATGATGCTCAAATGTGCTTCTGTGGTTTCACAGCATTTTAAATGAAGCATTTTAAAGTGCTCGGGAGAAATAGGACTTCTTAGAGAACGGTATATTTGGAGGAAAACAGGTCACATCGTCTTTAATTACATTAACGAGACAGGCAGGAATATGGTGCCAACTTCATTATTTCTCCCCAAAGAAATTGAACTTGTCTTCCATTTTATTAGAAGACTTGATATGTGTGAGTTTACTCAGCAAATCATTGATGTGGCCAATTGCATTTACAGTAGACAAAACTAATGAATACAGGGAAGAGGTGACAGCTGGGAAGTAGCAAATAGGACTTCTTAGTCATTAAACCTGTATAGACTGTGTCAAGCTCCTTTCTCCAAATACCTCAGAGCACTTCACAACCACCATCCATTAAATCTGTCTGACATTGATGCAAGACAAGAATGGTTGCATCACCACCTCCTTTTCGGAGTTAGAAAAAAAAAAAAATACCTGTGCCAGAAAAAAAGGAAGACACTTGTTTACCAAATGAGTTAAAAGCAGGGGGACAGCACAGAGCATTGTTTCAAGACCATGGCCTCTGAAACTCAGATGTCTAACAGTGGCTTCAATTAGGTGACTTCATTAGGCCAATTACATGGGAGACAGGGAAGGGAGTTAGCTAACTATTTACCAAACTTCTCTNGACAGCAACTTGTCTGTTCCCCTTCCCTGGTTCTCCAACGCTGTTCCCCTTCCCCAAGTCCCCAATAAAATCTTAAAAAAACAAAAACAAAAAAGGCTATAAGGACCTCTCTTTAAAACAAGAGACAAAAACGGACCCAGCAATTCCACTTCTGGGTATTTATCCAAAAAAACTCAAAACATTAATTCAAAAAGACATATACATCCCTATGTTTTCAGCACAGCATTATTTACAACAGCCAAGATATGGAAGCAAACTAAGTGTCCATTGATAGATGAATGGATAAAGAAGAAGTGGTACATATACTCGTATACCATGGAATATTACTCAGTCATAAAAAAATGAAATCTTGCCATGTGCAATAACACAGATGAACCTAGAGGGTATTATGCTAAGTGAAATAAGTCATACAGAGGACTACAAATACCATATGATCTCACTTATATGTGGAACCTAAAAAACAAAACAAACAAACAAAAGAGAAACAAACTCATAGATATACACAGCATTTTGATGGTTGCCAGATGGGAGGGAAGTTTGGGGAGATGGGTGAAAACGGGGAAGAGATTAAGATGTGCAAATTGCCAGTAATAAAAACAGCCAGGGGAATGTAAAGCACAGCATGGGAAATATAGCCAATAATATTGTAATAACTATGTATGGTGTCAGATGGATACTAGACTTATTAGGGTGATCACTTCATAAGTTATATAAACGTCTAATCACTATGTCATACATCTAAAACTAATATAATATTGTATGTCAACTGTAATTGAAAAATAAAAAATATTAAAAAATAATTTATTAGATCACTTGAAAAGACTCTAGGATTTAAAACACTATAATTTATATAGTTAAACATTTAAATCTAACCAATTTTTTATTATATAAACTCTTAGTTTAGTAACCAGCAATTATATAGATAATTTCCTCTGAATTTTAGAAATAATTTCATCTTAAATATGACAGTGTGCTTACTTGATTGGAGAAAATGTTCTCTTGTTTAAAAATAAATTTGTCTATTTTTGAACTCTGTCAACATAAGCTCTTTGCCAGTATGTAGAAGAAAATTTTTTTCATGCTAGTTTTAACTGTAGAAAACAGTTTTATAACACAGCTTTATAAATACTCTTTGGAATCCAATTTTTAGGCACTGTTCTCACAATTTTCAACTCTCAGATAGTTAAACTTGCACCTTCATTTGGTAGTGTGTTATTTGTAGTATTTTTGTATCACTTATGCTTTTTCTTCTTTAAAAGATTGGCTTTATTTTATTTCAGCCAAACTAACCTACATAGGGAAGGACTGAGCCTAGCTTTTCTTATTTATTAAGGCTGGGAGTCAAGATTTCTGTCCCATAATATAAAAATGACTTTTCAAATCATTTTCTAAGATGTTGATCTTAGTTGTTCTTTAATAAATCAGTAATAACTCTAGATTTACACTTCTCAGTGTTCTTCATAAAAATACTTTCCTCCTTGCAAAAAAAAAAAAGGAATTTTGAGCTACAGAGGGTGCCAAAAAAATGTATACACTTTTTAAGAAAGGAAAAAACTGTATTAAAATTGTAATACTCAATGTACACCGATAACAAAAGATGAATACAAGTCATATGTATACAGTTTTTTGGCACCCCCATATGTCAAAAGAGAGAACAAGTTTCAGTTGTTCATTGGTCCATGATGTCTTTTATAACTGTCCCTATAATTTTCTGTATTCTTTAGCTTTGACAAAAAATATAATCTCACAAACTGCAACCCAGGTATTCAGAAGCCATGTGCCTTAAAATTAATAAGGAATTTTAAAGGAAATTCAGTAAGAACACCCTCACCCTTAATTTTAAGCCCTTGCCATTCATGAGTATGTTCTAATGGTTTCACGTGTATTCATTTTGTTTTCTTCTTTAAATTGTGAACATTCCTGTAGAACTTCTCAATTTTTAATTCTCCTGTTTCTTCTAATATCCTGATTCAGAAATACTTGGCTCGTAGCCTCAATTCCACATGTAACTAGTTGTGCGACCTTCAGCAAGTTGCTCAATGTGGAACTTCACTTCCTCATTTGAAAATCAGAGACATTGCAAATGATCTCCCTTAGAACTCCTCTCATAATGTAAGATTTAAAAACCTTATAATCTACATTTCCCTTTGGTTCTAAAATTTGATATTGATTTTCCCACAAAATTCCTATTACACATGTTGTGGACCTTTACTACATCATTAAGCACGCTCTCTCCCCTACAGTGACTACACGTTACCTGGGAGGACATGATAAACAGCTGTTGTTTTAAGGTGAATACATTCTAGAATGCTGATTAAAATTTTTGAAAGAATCAAACCTAATGTCAGCTTTGTGTATTCATCAATGCTGCCTTAATTCAAGCCACAAAGTTATGAGAGAAGAGGTGTTCATTA
>NW_017731668.1:1359810-1366579 GCF_001890085.2 Hipposideros armiger | reverse complement strand
TCTGCTTCCTGCAGCCTTCTTCATCAGAGACAGTAATCAGGCAATTAGCAATGAAAAGTCAAAGGACCTTTTCAAAGAAAGAAAAAACGTGTTGCAAGTTATCAATTTTTTCTTATTAAATATAAAAGCAATAATCATTAAAAGCTGGAGTTTAAAAAAGTCAGATAATGAAACTTTAGAAAATGTTCTCAAGTGATAGGCCTGAGAGACAAGCTTTACATATTAACTGAGGGCATAAGAATACATTCAAACACAATAAGAATAGTAAACATTCAGAGTTTTAAAAAATTAAATATTTGCTTAATTCTATCTTTTCCACTGTGCCCCTGCCCCATCCATCTATGTGGATTTCATTAACCAAAATAACATGAGAAGCTGAGGGAAAGAGATGGAAGGAAGAGTATAGTGTAAGATAACAAACATGAGTACTGATTATTGGACTGCAATACAAAATAATATGAAAATTTAAATCCCTACAGCATGAACTTAAAGAGAGTTGCATGATAACAAGAAGTCATTTATTATTAGTTTTTCTGCACCTACAGATAAACGAAGCCAAGAAAAATCCCCAGTTTCCCAGCTGCAAATTTTCTGACTATGGTATAACATTAAGCTATTGAGTTGAAGAGTGTTGTCCGCTCTAACTACTAGTGTTGAATATAACATGAGTAATCAGCATGAAATAGAATTCTTAGACCCCTTACTGTAATCAGAATGTCATTGTTACAATATTATGGTACCCAAATAAAGTAGAGTCTCCTCATTCTTAATTTTTGAATGTGTTTAAGGAATAAATTACAATAATTTCCAAACGCATGAGGGACAGCTTTGTAAGATTGCATCTTTCTCCTAAAATTGATAAGAAATTCACTAATGAGTCCATTAGACAGAGTCCATTAAAGGTGACAGGACAAAGATCTGTTGGAGACCTCATCAAACAGAGACAATATGCAGGATTAATTCAGTGTCCATACAGCTTCCCTGTGCACAGGCGGGAAATGAGGTTTGAGTGACAACTTTATTTAGCGAGTCAAAGGCTGTTGAAAATTTTATAAAATGGTGCAAGTCACATGCAAAAAAGAACAGAGTTTGTTTAGGGGAGTTTGATTTGATACTGTGAAAAATGTGAGTAACTCTCATTAGATACCAGTTAATAAGAAGTATGAAATATAAATTAGCTGCAAGTTTGATCGGCATGAAGTTGACTTTGTGTTTGCAATAGTAACCTTATCACTATACATTTATTAATAGGGATCTCATTTATTGTCTTGTCTCCTTTTATACTCAACTCATTTGAAATCATAATGGTTCCTATTAGTTAGGCTTCATTGAAAACTATCATTGATTGTTTAGACATCCATCCTTAGAAATTTATTTGTAACTGCAATTTTGGGTGCTCAGAGATTTTGCTTCACTCAAGAACAAATTTTTATATTAAGAAAATAAGCCTCATGTACACAGACATACAAAGAAAGGGTGACTGATACTTAGATAACTCAGGAGATCAAATTTTAAATTTTTAAAGAGTTATGAAAAAGCATGAAGCTATATGGTCTAAAACCCATTGGAAATAATAATGCACATGTACAAATTTTATAATAAAAAATATAAAACTTATTATGTTATGTATTGATTTATTGTACATTATTATAAAAGAAAGTAAATTTTTAAAAAGAATATGGAGACAAAGCTTAACTTTATTAAAGAAAGCCCTTCTATTGTAATCATGACCACAAATCTCAATGTTGATGAATCATAAACATAAACATTCACTAAATGTTTTACTTTTTAATATCTTACCAATATATAAGTTCAACAGATATTTGTGTATGTTTAAGGATGTTTTGACAAAATAATTGTCCTTCTATAACCCTTTCTAAACTGTCAATATGTTAACCAAAAAAGATGTGAAAAAAAGATGTGACTGGAAAATTGAATATATGCTGATTTCTATTATTTTAAACAAAGGACAGGCTTAGTGTTAGGTTCATTTTGGGATATTTTAAGTTCTTTGACCATGGGCAACCCATGCATGTAATATACCAGTATGTTTCAGGATATAAGCCCAAGATACATAGTCCTGAGAATCAAATGAAATCACTTTCACAGTAGTACCCCAATCACTGAGCCCCTAACCTCCCCCACTCACCTATTTAATCATCAGGAATTTTACATCAGGCCAGTTGTCTGATGAACGTCACACAGTCCAGATGTGTTCATTGTTTCCTGGGATACCATTTTACTGGTTCCCCTGGTCCCTATATCCTCTGTAAATTGGTGGTGAATTCAAGTTGAATATGTTTGGCAAGAATATTTTCTAAGAAATGATGTGTACTATCTTATTATGTCACATCAGGAGACCCATGATGTTTGGGTTTTCCACTAGTAGTGCAAAAGTTTGATCATGGGGGTAAGGTGGTGACACTTGGGTCTCTCTATTAATCAAGATAAGTCTTTCCTTTTGTGATAAGCAAGCCATCTATGGGCTGATGCTTTGGCATCATGTAAAATCTTTTGTCTAATGGTTGAGCATCAAGTGATAATGCTTGCTTGAATCAAATATTTCATTAGGGGTTAAAAATAATTTTCTGCATTGTGATTGGCATTCTACTGTAAAATTCATGAGAGAACCTCAACAGGAGCTATTACCCTGAACTTTAGTCCTAGCAGACAGGTAGGATAAATGCTTAATTCTTTCCTTTTAATTACCAATTTCCAAAGTAAGAAGTTGATTTAATAGTACTTGCCAAATGTGACAAATGAGGGTTTAGTCTTTTATTTTTTTGTTGTTGTTAGTATCAATATACAGTCATTAATTTTCATATATTCAAGGACTTTCAGTTAATCGCATTATTTATGATTATCAAATTTGGTCAGCTGGAGTCCTTTCAAATTAGTTCCCATATCATTTTGATATGATTTATTTGACTACTTTTTCACTTTTTGGCACAAAATATGAAAACAGAAATTTTTCCAAGAATTTTTTTAGTATGAAAGGTGTTTAGAAATCACAGTTTGGAAACCAAGAGTTTCATTGTTCCTGAGGTATCAGTGATTCTTGGCTTTCTCAATGGACAGAGCTAGAAAATGTATATATTTTAATATCATGTGTGCATATTGATATTTTACCATTCAAATTTAACATTTCAGAGACTTTATTTTTTTGATTCTATACATCTATGTCTTTTCTCTTACACTTAAAATTTTGTTTTCTTCAAACCTTAATATTTTATTCTTGCTCTACCCTACAACATTAACAAAAATAGTTTCAAAATAATTGTACCGATATTATTAATACTAATAGTAAAACTACTGGCTGAAGTTTAATATTTTTCAGTTTTCTTTTTCTTTAGAATACATACCAACCAGTAAACGCATGCAGGGTTCTAAAGTCATTTGAAACAACTCTTTTTTCTGCATGGTTGTTTCCAATTTGGCATAGAGTTGGGTTCATTTGTGTTGATTTGTATTCACTTTGAAGCTTTGCTGCATGGTGCTCTGTTAGGGGCACAAACCAATTTGCTCAACCTATGAACATACTCGTACACTTGCGTTGCTTCCAATCTTTTGTTATTACCANGGTAATTTGCAGCAATGTTGGGGAAAAAACATGGAAATTTTTATACAAAAAGCTAAAGAAATCTAGTTGAAAAATGCGCTGCACTTTGACCTCTCCACTAGGCCAAACCTCCTTATTCACACCAAATAGAAGTGTTTACTTCTACTAACCAGCATGAAAAGCAGCCATAATCATTCATTTCCCCACAGTTCTACTTCTCAACAGTCCTCCCAATTTTTAGATGCTGACTTCTATGAACTAACCTTTATTATACATGTATACTTAACAGATGGTGGCTTGTTCCTTCCCTTCTCTGCATTCAGACTGTGCACTGAACAAATGCTGAGTACAATAAACATTTCAGCTGTTCAGAATTATTCTAAAATGTACGGCAGAGTTAGCTCAGTTTAGGAAAGACAGCCCAGATGTATCCATGAAACAAAAGAAATATTAAAATAAAAATACCAATGAACAGGGCACAAGGTAGCAACACCACCTCATGTTTTGTTTTCTGCACCTCCCTTCACTTTCATATTAGGAGAAAAACCAAGCATATTGGAAATATAATAGGATTGTTAACCATGCTGGTTGTCATGAGAGACCGAGCCTTGGTTAACCACGATGACATCTCCAAATAATATTAAGTGACTTATTTTAAGAAAGTTAAGTACTTTAATAGAGTACTTAACATATCAGAATGAGTAACTCTGGGCATGGAGTTGTATAGGATTTTCCAGGGAGAGCTTCACGAAAAATGGTGACATTTGAATTGCATCATGAAGGAAGAGCAAGAGTTTGCCAGACAAAAAAGAAGGGGAATGACATTCTAGGCAGAGAAAACACTGCATTGAAAAACTCAAAAAACACAAAAGAACTAAGTGTTTTTTCTGTACAGTGAAAAGTTCAAGAATTCTGTAACATGTGGAGAGGTTAGAAGGGCATGTTGTTGAAGGACCTATTCAAAGGATGACAGTTCTATTAAATCCCTTTTTAAAAGTTTGTTCAGTCAATGTGCTAAAAATATTAAAACAAACAAACAGAAATAAACACTGTGGGCATTGTATTTTGCATGTGGAATTTCTTTCAACCACAATTTAATTGCCCAACACAGTTAATTGTCCCAGGAAAGCCCAGACATTCAGTAGCTCCCTCTCTCAAATAGTCCTTTGTATAGACGATTTGCCTGGTCTGATGACTCAGCCTCCATGAAGATCTCCAGCGAGAGACTTCAGGTATANAAATGTCAGACAACAGGGCAAAGAGTAATGACGTTATATATAGCAACTCTATAGAATTTGATGCAGTTATTAAAATCATAACTACTCAGATTAGTTAGGAGTATAGGGAATGTTTATGCAACTTTTTAAATGCAAAGAGAAAGCAAAATTGTATCTTTCTATGATAGCAGTTTTTCATAAATTGTGTACAAATAAAGATGAAGTCTGGAATAGGATAGAAAAAATATTTGATACTTTGGCTGATATACTTTCAGCTAATCCTTTTCTTTGTTGTTGTTTTTTTCTTATCCCAAAGTTAAATTATTTTTTAATGTTCTTAATGATTTGTAATTAATTTGCACAGATTCAGTACAACTGAATTCTTTTATTTGGTTGATTATTAATCATTAATTTACTCAACATGTTTATTAAGCACTTACAAAGGTACTTACAAAATTTCTTCAGTTTTATTTACCGCTGTAGTAATATCGATCAGCTATGATATTACAGCTGTAAATAAAATTGAACAACTCTCTCATGAACCAAATGATGAGAGTGGGGTAGACATAAACAAAACAAAATAAAAAATGTGTATTTCAACTCTTAACTCTTATTATTCCAATTTCTCCTTGCTAAGAATGAATGGTATTTAACACTTTTAGGCAATATTCAAGCTGAGACTTGAAGAGTAGGGAGCCAAGTAGAAAAGGGTAGAAATTCCCGCATTGGAGATGCATTAGAAAGGATCGGCCATTTTGAGGCCAGAAGAGGGGAGCAGAACATAGAAAGAGAATGGGAGCTGCTTACTGGTTAGAATTTCTGTGGTGTACGTCATGTTTCCTCAGATAAAGTATTAGTCAGAGCACAAGCCCCATGCCCATACTCTCTCAGACAATTTTAATTTCTTCTTTCTGTAAATTGGTCATCAAGGGAGAAGTTAATAATAGAACTAATGTGTAGGGGCTCTTTAAGACAGTGTACAGGGAAGTCACATGAGATAGTGTAATATTCTCAGGTAAGTAATGGTAAGGGGTAGTAAGTACTCTAAGCCTAAAGCAGTGAGGGAAAGAGAAGTTACCAGAACCTGAACACGGGCATTATAGAGAGGGCCACTCCAAAGGGGCCATGGCCTTAGGGCCTGGGATACAGCCCTAAGGGAGGGAATAATTACCTTCACTTTATCCTCTGTCCTCCCATTGCTCTCAGTGCTGTTCCACATTGGCCAAACCCAACTGGAAGCCAGAAGGCAAGAGAGGACCAGGATGTGTGCAACACAAGTCAGCCTCTCAGGGCAAAGAGCAAGGGGGAGAAGGGAAGAGAGCGGATCTATCTGGGAAGGCACATGAAAGCTATCCGGCATGGATGATAAGTTGACCCATCTTGGCTCCGTGGCTCTGCTGTTTAGTAGAGTGCCTAAGGCAAGTGGCCCAGCAGTCATGAAGCCAAGGTCCAGAAGGAGTTACTGTCCTTGCACCTGTTGCCAGCCACATCCAACCCAAGGCCTAACTGGTCCCGAGACATTCTGTTGACAGGGGTAAGAAATCAGGGGAGAGACAGTGGTGTCACCTCTGCTTTTTCTATCCTCTGAACATCTTAGATTTGCTTCTGTTCTATGAACTAACTTTATTCAATTGGCCCTTGGTAGGTTAGAGAGAATTAGAGTAAGCTGATACTCTCAACCTCTCTTCCCAACAAAGTGTTCACTAGAGCAATCTTAAGTCCTCTTTACTCCTAAATTTTGGGTTATGAATATTTTTAGTTTTCAATATCTTCTGAACAACTCTTCTGTCAACTAATTATGGACATGTTTATCTTCCCTCTTATAAACATTCTGAAATATTTTTGCTCGTTTATATCAGAGTACAAAATAGCCCATTCATCTTTGAATGTTGATGTATCAGTCCATTCTAATAACTGATCTGGTTTTAATGCACTGCAAATGAGTAGAGGCAGCAGTAAACACAATCACCATATCTCTTTTAGAAAGAAACAA
>NW_017731668.1:1340443-1358290 GCF_001890085.2 Hipposideros armiger | reverse complement strand
ATAGAAGTTCAGATAGTGGCTACCTCTGGAGGTGGGAGTATTGCCTGGGAAGAAGCACAAGGAAGCTCTTTAGAATGCAGGAAATGTTCTCTGTTTTCATCAGGGTGATCATGATGGGTGCATACATATATAAAAATTCACTGAGCTATGTACTTATAATGTGCACTTTCTGCTCATTACTATGTGAATGGTATGCTTCCGTTTAAAAAAAAAATGATCAGGACCCACTCCCCAAATTTCTTCAATCACAATAGCCTCATGTGGGTTTAGCAAAATTAAAATGAATATACTTTGTAGTTCCCTCGGGTGAAACGCTAACATGACAGACCACCAGAAATTCCAAGGGTAATTGAATTGACTCAATCCTCTCTCATAATGAAATTCAGCAAGTTTAGATTTAGCTGAGAGCACAGAGAGACTCCAAAGGAGCTGTTAAGAAGGATGGTTGAACAAGCTGTTACATTCTTTCTCAACATATTTTGTAATGAAATAGGCATTTGAATACCTATTTTTAAATAAAAGAAGTATTTAAATATACCAGTTATGGAGGTCAATGGAGATCTATTATTGTCAAATAAACTAAATCAAGGACTCTACAACTGGGAAAGGATGAGAAAAAAAAATTTTTTTTTAAGATGCTTTGTGCTCATTTGCAGCCAAATTCAATAGCTTTCATGCAGAAACCCAGGGGAGTTTTTATTGAATTCAATCCTTGAATTGTCTCTAGCTAACAGGCTCAGTTCTATTTACAGCATTATTTTCTATTAAAGGACAAGCCTGGAAAGTCAAAGAATTTAGAGCTACTGTTTTACTTGAATAATCAACACTTCCTAGGCTGCCTTTATCGTTCTCTTATGAAAGGATGGAAATCGAACTGACTGCTTTTTATCAGCTGAGCTGAAACTTTCCAGGAACAGGGATTTACATAAATATATATAGACAGTAACTATAAAAATGTAATCAGCCATGAGAGGAAGCCAGTTATGGAACTATAATGAAAAAAAAAAANTCTTCTTACTCCCAGGTCACTTGGTTTCCTTTAAAGTATGGCTCTCCACTCCAGTTCCCTTCTAGATTTTTCTCTCCTTTGTCTTTCCTGGGTTCTTTATTTCTTGGTCTCTCCCTCTTCCTAATGCAAAGCAAATTTGCCCTCAGCAATCTGAAACATGCATCATCAACCCCATAACATTTGCTCATCCAATGACCACAACCTACCCTCAATAGCAGGTAGTCAAATTATGTGACCAAGACTATGTTCTTGTCATAGAATGAATAGAATAAATAACTTTAGTAAGTGTTAGGAGTGTGATAGAAAGGTGCTTGAAGAAATACTGTATGAAATGGCTACCCCTGCTTACAAGGGCCACAGTGAGGTTGGTGCTAGAAGGAGATACTCTTAATGACCCTGCAGGTATTCTGAAAGCCAGGGAGAATGTGAACCCATCTAATTACTATTGAGTAAAATTCTTTTGTAAACTGAATACAACCTAAGTACCTTAAATGATTTTTAAATCTATTTCAAATGCAGCTTTTGAAATTATAGGATTCTTTGACTTACAAGAAGAATGTATTCCATGTATAATTAAAACTTTGTTAGTGAAATTCTACCTCGCACTGATTGTCACACTGAAGCCACACGTATATTCTCACACCAACTACACCCTGGCACCAATATATGCATATTCTCAATACGCTGTCAGAATGCACAGTAATAATCAGGCTATCACTTGAAATCTGGAGCAAACACCGAACTACATGACCATCCAGTTAATGCTACAAAGACAATCACTAAAATTAGATGCAAAATTATATGTTTAAAAATAAGTAAACTCTCTCTCTCTCTCTCTCTCTCTCTCTCTCTCTCTCTCTCTCTCTCTCTTTTTCTCTCTCTCTCTCTCTCTGTCATGATTTCACTCTTGGTCACCCTCCCTCAGGGTACTCTGTATTATCAAGTGTGATGAGAAGATCAATATATTTTCATGTTTTCCAAATTTTCTATAATGCAAATGTATTCCTTTTATTATGATGTAGTAGAGCCTTTACATGAGGTATTCAAACATCTTGGGCTTTCTGGCACACCAATGGGGTCAAAATTCCCACTATGTATTTGCACAGGAATTGAAAAGATTTCTCAGAGAAAGTTTATCATAAAAGTGAGCCAAAGATGAGCTCTTGACCCAGGAAAAAAACCCATGGTCACCAGAAGGGAGGGATGATCCTCACTATATCTTGACATGGGTTCCTTGGATGTGTCTATCGTCTTTGGCTTCATATCTGAGTTCTCTGAAGAAAGGGTGGCTGACATAAAAGCTAGCAACTCTGTATCACCAAATATTCTTTACGACATTGTGGCACCAGTAGCCCAAGTTCAGAACTCCTCTCACCAAATATAACACAAGGACAAGCATTCTTCCTTCATTTAGAATGGAACTGCTTTAGCACCTGGAGGACTCTAGGGAGAGGCTGATGGCCAGCAAGAGGATGTTGAGTATGGATGCCACAGAGATAGATGCTACCTGGGAAGAGCAGTGATTCCCTGCAGAAGCAGTGGTATTGCAAAGTAATTCTCACAGAAGAGGCAAAAGTGCCCACTAGATGGGACAGGTGCCAGGTGGGCCCAGCAGTGGTGCCCAGAAGCAGTGTTCAGATGCAGCAGTGTGCCTGGCAGACATGGTGAACCCGCTGGAAGAAGACAGCACCAGGAGAAGACAAATAAAACCACCAAGTTGCCTGGGAATATATGAGACACTCCTTGGGGACTGAGTTTTCAGGAGACTAGAGAGCAAGACGTACTGAAACACANTTTTTTAAAAATTTGAACAAGGTTATACTTATTCCAGAATCCATTGCCTTGCTACTAAAAACTAAAGGCTTTGAAAAATCCCACCCTGATCACTTACTTTGAGGGGATCATCTAAGTCTATACCAAAGTTTTACTTTATAGTTTTTAAGGGAATTATATTATTATCAATTGCAATCAAACCATGGGTGTAAGTGACCTTTCAGAAGTAATATTCAAAAGCCCCAAGAGGACATATGTCAGGACTTTAAATTCTACATTTAAAATGTATGATGGTTTTTATATTAGTTAGCTGTCAAAGCTTTGGAACTAAAAATCAGATCTGATCGTCCCCAGACTAATTCTTTCTCTATTACCCACAATGACCCTCCCTCCAAACATCTCCTCCATTGACCTTGAAATTTCTTTCATGTTATGATGCAAAGAAGTATCTGGGATAAAAAATATTTACTAAGTTATTCCCCATTGTTATACCTGATCACCCGTAGGAGAGCAAATCATCCTTAAGGCATCGAGGCCTATTCCCTCCAAAGAGTGGGTGTCTGACCCTGGGCAGCATTGAGAGCTGCTGCCATCAGGCAGGTACACAAGTGGCCAAGGAGCTCCATTGCCTGAGGAAGGTGGTGCAATCATATCTTTTTCTGAGTTTGGAGAATCTAAAAAGGGATATCACCTCATGAAATAGACTAGAAGAAGGACAAGCACCTGGATTTTGAAAAATCCTGACCTGTGCTCTGAAGCCAGGGTATGACTGTGGTCCTGAAGGTTCTAATATGTATGAGAACAGAGTAAGAACTTCTATAAATGGTCACTGAGTCTGCACCATAGTTCTAATAGAAGACCCAGCTTGACTCTACTATATACTGATTATGTTATTACTAATGCGAGACTATCATTTTAGTATTATTCATCACTACTACTACCACCACCACCACCACCACCACGCAGAATCACTACCACTTTCTTCCAAGATCTCAGGAGAGGAGCCAGGAAACACATTTCCTAGTATCCCTTCTCTGTATGGTTTCAAATTAGCATCTGCTAATAACAGACATTTACATGGGATTTGAAAAGTGGAAAAGAAAAAAAAAACACAAAAACCACTATTCTCCAGAGGCAGCTGCAAGCAGATTTAAGCTTCTTGAAGCAGCTTCTAAGGAAAGCTTTTAAAAACTACCCTGTTCAATGCTTCAGGCTGATAATCTTGCTGAGGGCCTACTTGACCTTTGCTCTTACAGCCTTTCCAAACATTGCTTAAGGCTCTCCTTTCCTCATTAAAATGTTTTGTATTTGAAACACACAGAGTGGCTTATGTTTTCCTGCCTGACCCTTTCCTGACTTGATAGGACGATGGCATCACATTCTTCATGGTGGATAATGTTCCGTAAAGTCACAACAAACACTGACTTTGTGACTACTGACCCCCTGCTCCCAGGGGAAACACAGGATTAGGTCCCCGTGAGCCCCTGGTCACAACATCTTCATCAGATAATACAGCACCTCGTTTTGTGTGTGATTCTCTTTAGAGACAACTTAGTTAATGTAGAGTTGTTTAATTAGCAGTGAACTCCGGGCCAACAGCGCTGTATCTCACGTCTGAATGAAGTTAAACTAACATACATACTTTCCTCAGAAGGCACGTGACAGCCTTCTTGCCCTTAGGAACACTAACCAGCATTCAGCACTACACTTGGGGGCTATTTTAAACATCAAAATCGCCAACCAAAAAAGCAAAAAGGAAAAAAAAAAAATGTGGCACTTAATAGACCGTAAAATGACATTTGTTTGTGGTATGGGAGCTGAAACAAGAAGGCAGAGCGTCGCCTTGTTTGATGTCTGCTGGGAATGTGTGCTAAGGGACACTCAAACTTTTGGCTCCTCTGTGCCTGTTTATAATAACTGTAAGATCACCATGGGTATTGATATGGGGGTCACAAATAAATTCCAACAAGTAGGCCAATTTGCAAAAATATGAATCCTGCAAATAATGAGGATCAACTGTATTTGAGAAATTGAATGTTTTTCTATGTCAACACAGTCAGTGGCAGAATTAGGACCAGACCCTCTGCTCTCTGCTTCCAGACCTGTTGTATGCCCTTGGTAATTTGGGTATGCATATCTGTACCCTCTCTTCTCTTTTGATTGTATCCTGTAGGAACAGGGATCAGGGCTTACTGTGTTTCTAGCTTAAAAATGAATTCATAAGTCAAAACTACTCTAGAAAAATAAAGGAAACTATTCAAGACACACTGGCTGGGAAAGCATGTGGGAAGCTACCAACAATGCCACAAGTTTATTCAGACTTGTATTCAATCAATAAAAGAACAAGGAAATTGCAAAGGTGTATGAATGAAGGTTAATGCTACTAACTCATTCATTGGCCCATATTTTGGTAAGTAGCTTGTTTATTCTGATATATCAATCACAGGTACACATGTAGAACCAGTTCTCATAGCAAAGAGGGAGAGAACAGACCAGGAATTCCTTAAGCCCATCCAGAGAAAACGCTGGTGGCCTGTGGTTTCCGTTGGCACCACGTATAAAGAACACACACTTTATTTATACATGATAGTACATCTAGTGCCACAATGCCCAAACACCTTTCCTTAAAGTTTTTATCCTATCCTTTCCTACAATCAAAATAAAACTTCAAATCTTTTCATCAGCTGGTAACAACACATGGTGGTTAACAATACATTTTACTGTTTTATATCTAAATTCCTTAGAATTTCAGGGAGCTATTTTTTAATGCTTCGGGGTCAATTGTGCATATAAAGTATTTAAAACAGATTGCATTCCAGCTCTCTGATACCTGACTACTAAAGGAGATCCTGTCTATCCAGCTAAAAGCACTTAAAATCTGTGAAATGCAATGGGATGAATCTGTCCAGAACCAAAAGAAAACCTATATTTATAGCAGGTGATTTATTTGGTTGATATACAGTATGTGCTGTGGTTTATAATTTTTAAGGCATGTGAACTGGAACACATTAGGTATTACAGAAAGAGTGAGTTGATGATTTACAAGACTTCATATCAGGCCTATTGACCTTCTCAATAAGAAAGGTTGGTGGTAGCAACAGCACTGAAAAATGCAGCCCTCGGGAGTCAATTTAATGTAGAATAAACTCTTTAACAACCAACAAGATGGTCATATCAGCTGCTCCATCTGCAGATTATGCTGCTGTTGTAAAAAGCACTTTTTTCAATAAAAAATGCATAGGTTTTATTTTTGAAAACATATGTTCCCCCTACCAAACCAGCCATTTCTCCCACATAAGCACCCTTGCATTATTAGAAGAATATTGGGCATAAAAATAACTAAAAAGAAAATGTGAGGGGGCAGAGAAACACCCCTCCCACCTCAATATAAAAAATGCTGGCAGCAATTTGCTTAGTGTCCGTCTAAAAATGAATCATGAGTTACAAAACAAAAATGTACCTGTGTGCCCTTTGTTCTGGTTAAACACAGTCGTCTCATCCTCAATGCAAACAATATTAGCCCATGTATAACCTGATATAATCAATAAATAGACTTAGCAATTGGTGATGCATCGTATTAACACCCTCACACTAAAGCTGATCTTTTGAGAACCAGATGTCTCACTTAATTACCAGAGTCATATGTCAAGGGAATTCCAAAAACAGTCAATCTAAACATATCTCAAACATGGTAAATCAAGGTAGAAAAAATTTCTTAAAATGTTCTTCCTTATTAGCACAGATTTTCCGAAAAAGTATTCACCTCTCTACCCCTGAAATTGAAACTAAAAATGTGTTACAACTTGCTTGATCTTTGTTTTGTTTTTTTGGTTTGTTTTTTGTTGTTGTTTGTTTTTTTTTCATAGTATTCTATAAGCAATTAGCTGAAATCATCAGAGAGGTATAAAAGAAGCATAATATGTCCCTATAGAAAAAGTCAAGATTTTAAAAGAAAAAAAAAAGGAAAGAAACCTGATCCTATGAAGAAGTTGAGTGAGATTGAATCTATAAACAACAGTAAAGCATTAGGATGCAAAGTGAATAAAACAATAGATAGTGGAATCTATTATCTGGCCAGGCAATTAGTTTGGTTGTCTTCTTATTGCGTCAATTGTTTTAGTGATTGAAACAAAACCTTAACATACCATAACTTTCCTTTAAGCTTTTTCTTTTATTTGTAAATCCCTTTGTATGCACCACTATCCTAGAATTTAAGTCATTGTATAATGCCATCTATTTGTGTCTCCTATTACACTGTGAGGTCTTTGACATTTTGACCATTTCTTAGTGATCTTTGCATTTTCCAAACCTAGCATAGTACCTAGCACATAGTAATCATTCAATAAATATACTATGGATTGAATTAATTGTACATATGCGTGTCCTTTAAATACTATTGATCTTTAAATACAAACTCACTGATATTCCTCAGAGGGTTTCTGGAACTCAAGTATCCTTTTAAAAGTACCCAATAAGCCAAAATTTAATCAACATTCATTCATTCAACATACTCCTATTTATGGAGCAACTACTGTTTGCAGTCACTCAAATAGTTCATGTAGAGAATAAGAAGAAACTTAAAATGCTGTCCTTGCCTTCAATAAAACTTTATTCAGAATGAAGCTATAAATTATGAAATCTAATAAGGTAAAGAACACAAAAGACTTGCAAGTCACATGGGAATATATGAATAATTGCCGGGTTAATGGAACAGTCAAGAATCACCAAGCAGCACAGGCAAAGAAGACATTTCTTTTAACTAAAGACTGGATGGTCAGGGAAAGGCAAATAGCAAGTGGGATTTGAGGGAGGTCATAAAGGGAAAAAATTTTGTGCTTAATAAAGCAAGCCCAGGAAAGAACTGAGTCATTTGAAGGGATTTTATACCCTCTCCAACTTCCCTCTCCCCTCCATGCCCATTTCCAATCAGGACTGAAATGGAATAGCGACAGAGCGGGTATTTTAAAGCGATGATATGTATGTTCAGGGGATGTGAGTAAAGAGTATACGCTGCGCCAGCTATGGGGCTTCTGCTTCACGTACAAGCACTGGTATAAACCGCCTGCAATGGCACTGCCTTCACTGTGAGCTCTTCGGGTAGGAAAAGCACTCTGCTTGGCGGAGCATGGCTTCCTTCAGCATTGCTCTGTAGCTCCCTGAAGGGTCCTCTAAGTCTACTTGTCTAACATGAATTCTGGTTACAATTAAGCTTCCAGAAAGCATAAGCTTCCAAATATCATAAAATGTGACTTTTTAAAAGATAAAATGTATTCTAAAAATGCTTAGGTTTAGTTTGGAAAAATGCAGCTTGGCAGATAACATTCATAACACATTATGTCCTACAGCAATGCACAGGAATTTTTCTGTCCTCAATTCCACTGCCCTAAATCAATCAATATCTCTCTCTCTCTCTCTCTCTCTCTCTCTCTCTCTCTCTCTCTCTCTCTCTCTCTCTCACTCTCTTGTAGATTTTCTGGAATAGTCATCCAAGGATCTTCAACAAATTATTATGAATCCTTGATGAAACAGTAATGGGGGAAAAAAATAAAGAAAGAAAGGCAATTGAATGTTTGGTTTTTTAAAAGATTTTTATTGGGGAATTGGGGGATGGGAACAGCGCTGGGGAATTGGGAAAAGGGGAACAGACAAGTTGCTGTCCTTTTGTTCTTCAGTCTAGTTGTGGAGGACGTTGCTTCACTGGCCTAAGTTGGCACCATCATTGCGCTCTTCCCGTGTGAGGCAGATCAGTCNTTTACTGGGAAAAAGTATATTTTCTCAACTTAAGACAGTCACTGCTGTATGGCAATATAATACAAAACAACCCATTCTTTGAAATAATAACCCTTAAGATATTTGAAGACAGCTGTCGCATCTCTGCTCAGCCTCTTCTCCTGAGGCTAAAAACCTCAGACATCTGTTCCTCAGATATGGCGGCTGCAGCCACTTCATCGTGCTGGTTGCTTTCTTTCATTACTCTAGTTGATTAATCCACATCTCTTTGCATACGTGTGTGGCTGAATCAAAATTCACAGACTTTGACTCAGCTCATGTGTCTTTTTTTAAGTTTTTATTGTATACAATTAATTCTGTCTTACTCTGGAGCCCCTATCCTGATCATGGTGAGAAAATTAAACTTTCCAGATAAATCTATTCCTTCCAATGCAAAATATAGACTGTTCTGCTGCAGTACACATTTCTATAACACCAATTACCCATATACGATTGGTTAATAGAAGGAATATATCAGTATAATGCAGAAGTCTCTTTAATTCATACATGATGTCTGTTGGGCAAGAAAAGTGGGATTAGGAGGCTTGCTCATTCATCTTTTGACTCTCTTTTTCCATATATACCGTTGAAATGACACAGAAAAAATTTATGTGACAGAATGATTCATTAGTGATAAAATGAAACCAAGATAGGATATTGCCTTCAGAACTGAACTCTTGAACCCCAAAACTAAACTCTACCGAAAGTGTGTAGTCTGCCTAAAGAGGAAGTAAGATTGCTTGGCAAGGATGCTGGGATCTGAGAAAGAAGCCAAGTTTGAGGTGAACCTGGACCTCCAGGAGAGAGACAGAGTGGAAACAATAGTGAGAAACAAAGTAGTAAAACAGGAAAGGAGTGAAACAGACTAAAGCTTTGTATCCCCAGAGTCAAGTTGCCCCACTCAGGTGACCTACAAGGAAATCTAATTGTGCTGATGTGTGGCCCCAACTACACAGGCTACAGTCAGGCACCTTCAGGAGAGAGGACATCTGGGTGCAAAACCATATATATCAGCTACCTGTACTCACCAATATAGCTCTCCACTCGTGAAAACGAATGAACAATGAAAGAGCGTCCAACATCCAAGGAAATCCAAAAGAACAGGAGAATAATGACCAAGATGAAAAAAAGGAACAACTAAATAGAAACAATTAAGGAACCAAACTTTTAAAATACCTAATTAGTATCCTAAAAATATTCAAGAAAATATCGCATCTTTAACACAAGNCTTCATTCACTAGTTTATCTCTCAATGCCTTTGTGAAGTGAGTGCCTCATGGAATCACCAAAGGATGTCCACCACAGCAGAGGCACTCAATATCCAGATATTCAATGTGGCATGTTCTGTGGCAGGTAGCTTCCTTTCCCAGCCACCTCAAAGTCCTTAGTGGCAGGGATGAAAAACATGGAGTTCCACTCTCCAAAGCTGAACTGGGAATTTCTACAACTGTGTGTCTAACCTGCCAATAGCATAGACCAAAACTGAGCTGTTGCTTATACTATCATTTTCAGGGAAACCAGAGAGCCACCTAGTAGCAGACTGATCACGTTGGAACTCTTCATCGTAGGGGACAGCTACTTGTGCTTATTGCAATATACACTTATTAGAGTTCAAACTTCTCTTCCCTATCTTTACTGTTTCTGCCCATACCATTGTCTTTGGACTTATAGAATGCCTTATTTACTCATGGTACCCCACACAATATTACTTGGAAACAATGAACTTATTTCATGGTGAAAGGATCATAGCAATGGGCATGTGGATTCTACTAGTCTTACCATGAGCCATATTAGCCAGAAGTAGTTGTTCTGATCAAATGATGGAATGTCAATTAAAGACCAGTTGATAGAGAAAACACTGAAGAATTGAGATTGGAGTTTTATTCTGGAGGATGAGACATATGCTTTGAACCAGTGATTAATACATGGTATAATTTATCACACAGCCAGAATCAAGGGGTAGAATTTGAGAATGCACCCTCTTACAGGTACCCAAATAATCTACTGAGATAATTTGTGTTTCTTGTGTCTACAACTTTAGACTTTGCTGGTTTAAGGATCTTAGTTCCCAAGGAGAAATTATTCTACTTAGGCTTATTTAGCCATTTGGGAGGGAAACCAATGGGAATTCAGACCCTTTTAGGAATGAAGGCTTGAACCATGCTACCAGTAAAGAAGCTTTACCACCTAAGTTGCTAGCATAAAATGAAGGAAACGTCAAATAGGTAGTGAGAAAGGAAGTTGTAAATGTCAATCAAGGCTTTGTGAACAATTACAGAAATGTAACAGTTAAGAATATTTTCTATCTTGCTTATAATGTATACATCACTAATGTTAAGTTTTTCTTCCCTCCCCCTTTTCCCTATTATTTTACTTAAGTACTACTGTTGATGGTTAAATCTATAAATTTGTCTTCATGTTACTAGAATATTCAGATAGATATGAATATGACTGATACAGGAACTCTTCCCTTTGGAGCAGAAAGTACAGTCTTCATTTGTATGAAGGATAAATGCATCTTATTAGGCAGAAGCACAAAGCTCTTATCAATGGTTAGAAGGATGGGTATGGATACTGATTAGCCAAGGAGGTTGACTGTACTGATTTCTTACTGATTTTCTCAGTGCCCCAAGCCCTTTTATTCTCTCTAATGCTGGGCCTAGATTTGCACACTAAATTTCTCATACTAGATTGCCAGGGGCATTCTATGAGGTTTTGCTAATAGGAGACACCAAAGTATCGGAAGGTGGAAGGAGGAGAGAAGTGGCATTCCTCCTGTTTTCAGGCCCTTTAGCAATGCTCCAGCGATCACAGCTAGTTCACTTCAGTCTCCAGCTTCTTCAGTACTCCCAGCACCAGCCCTTCCATGCCCCTTCAGAAGTACCTGGAACAGTGAGGCCAAGGATTCTTGGTAGTTCTGGTACTAACCATGCCACGCTCCCTCTCCCACTGGGCCACACCCCCCTCCATGGCCTGTACCTACCAGATCGTGCCCTCTCCTCAGAAGACCACGCACCCGTTAGGCCACACACCATCTTCAGAGGTCCAGCAATCACCTAACTACAGTCCTCTTCAAAATTCTGAGCGAAAACACCTAAGGGGCCCCAGGTTCTGGTAACCCACATCTTCTTTTTTGTTTCCTAGTCCTGTAGGTAGTTGACTCCTATAATTACCAATGTCATAGTTACTTTAGTATCTCTTCCAATGTTGCACTGTTGTGTAATTGATTACCTCTATTAAATCCCTTTTGCTTTAAATGTTTTGTTTGTTAGGTTTTATGTTGTTATTGTTATTTCTGACTGGATCCTGCTTGATACAGAGAAAAATGGTAGGCTTAGAGCAAAAACTGATTTACACCACCACTCATTCATTATCACTCCATTCATTCATTTCTTTACTCTTCTACCCATTTGATATTTACTGAACACTTTTTAAGCACTGTACAAGGCTTTGGGGCTAAAAGTGAACCAGGCAGGGTTCATCCCAGCCATCGAGGAACTTAAAGTCTAGTGGAAGAAATAGGCAATTAAAGTAGCAGTAACAAGAGAGTGTAGTAGATGACAGGAGAGTGCTTACCTCAGTCAGAAGTCAGGGATGATTGGCATATGTTTCCAGAAGCAGTGACACCTGAACAGAGACACAAAGTGTGAATGAGAATTAACAAGATATAAAGTGGAGGTTAAGGAGAAATGTTTCAGGAACAACGAGTATAAAGAAAAAGTGTTTAAGAAAATGTGGCAGTTTAGTACTTTGATAAGGATGGAGCTCAGATTGCAGAGTCAGGCAGGACAGAGCTTCCAGGGATGGAGGGGAAAATACAAATTCCAGGCCAGGCAAGAGAGCTGAGGCTGGGCGGGTAGCAGGAGGTAAGCCCGATGGCTCTTGTAAGCTTCCCTTAATCCTTCTCTCGTTCATACAGTGTCAATGTGGGACATAAAAAGGTCATGTTACCAGTAAAAAAGAAATAATGCAATGCACTGAGGGTTTGTATCCCCCCAAATATTGAAATCCTAAGCCTCAAGGTGATGGTATTCGGAGGTTGGGACTTTAGGAGGTATTAGGTCATGAGGGTGGAGCCCTCATGAATGATATTAGCGCCCTTATAAAAGAGCCCCCAGAGAGTTCCTTCGCTCTCTTGTTATCATGTGACTTTGTTACAGCAGTCTAAACTAACTAAGATGANGGCCAAGGAAAGGGAAGAAATAAACATGCTTGGGAACTCCTTCACTCAGGAAGGGTCCACCTTAGTTTGTGAAGTAAACACAAGGATGGTTACTGGGGAATGTCAAAAACTGGTAAATGAGCAACAGAATGACTGATGTTACTGATCAGCCTCAGAATTTCATCTGGAACTTTAGTGTAGACTCATTGTAGTTTCCTTCCAAGCATCAAGAGAGAACCATGAGCCAGGCAGAGCAGGTGTACATCCATGCCACGTTCAGATACCAGTCTAGGGATGTGGCCAGTGGAGCACTATGCTCCTAGGAGATGGGTACCTGACAGGGCTCACAAAAGTCAGAGGGAATGGGTCGGCCAAAGGAAAATCATTTCAATTCCATCCCAGAGTAAGGGCTCAATATGTATTTGTGCAGTCCCCTAAGTTCTTAGCACAATGAAACTCCTTAGTTACTCTGAGAAAATCATTTTTTTTAATCCTGCAACTGAAGGTTCAAAATTAAAGTTGTGTGGTTCAAGAAAGCCACTCCTCAAACCCACCTTTTCAAAGAAAATGAGCAAATTAGAAAAAAGTGTTTTGCTTTGAATCATTAACAATAGTTCACTCTTCATTTTCCATGCTAACAATATTTTATAGAGATACAATTTACATAGAGTCATATGCACATGTCTCCAGCACACAGACCCACAAATGCTAACATATGCGCTTAACCCCCTGTCACCACTGCCCAGCTCAAGAGGGTAATGGAGTCCTGATACTTGTACTGGCTTCAAGGTGAGAACCACATTCCTTGTGCTCAGCAGTGCCCATTATGTGCTGCTCTCCACCCTCAGTCTAAGGGGGCAAGGTAATTTTGGTGTAGTTGAGTTAGCACCTGGAATAGAAAAGCCATTTTCACTGAAGTTATGTTTTCAATGTCCAACTGACATAAATATCATTCTTTTCTGAAGAAGTGCCAGCTGTGGTAGCTCTACAGTTAGAAGGGGAAAAAAAAGAAAAAAACATTCTTGTGCTGTGGAGAGTCATTTGTGACCCTGCTTCTCTGAGTGGGGTTTCCCCTGGTTATTCTACTCCTGAAAGCCACTAAATAACCCCAACTCTACTGGTTTTCTTTACCCTGTGCTCCTCAGAAGGACATATGTGCAGCCCTGTCAGGTGTGAAATCAGAGGGACCAGAGCCCAAAAACAAATCTGTTATTATACTGCTTTCACTTTTGTGTGTCTCGTCCTAGTGGGATGGTCTGTGGTTTCCATGGCAATGCTACCTGGCAACAATGCCGGGCAGCCTTCCAGGAACCGGGGTTGGAAGCTGTGAGGCTAAAACAGTCTGTCAGAGGTAATGAAGAGTTCTCTGTGTAAACATTTCTATCTGACTGCTCTGCTCAGCCACCTGCACAGGTTCGGAAGATAATGAGTATGATGCAGGGGGAAAAATCTGGGGATGGGCATGTCAGCCTGAGACTCACATATCAGATATCACACAGACAGTCTATTGCTTGTATCATGATACTGCCAAAACTCCCACCCAAATGGATGGTTTACTTATCCCAATAATAAATTAAAAGCTGATACTGGACGACCCCTGGAAGCCTTTGCAAAAAAGATTTGCGAGAATTCTCACTTTCAGCTCTAAAAGTTGAATTCCTCATATTTATACTCCCTGCCATCTCTAATAAGTGGCTTTCCCTGAATTTACTATCTCTGTTAATGCTATCACCATTTTCCTAAGCATCCAAGGCTTCAAGGTGAGTCTTTAACCCATTTTTCTAATTGAGTCAATAAATCCCATCAGCTTTTCCTTTCCACGTTTTTCTATCACCCATTTATTCATGCATTCATTCATTTGAAAACTACTGAGGATAACAAAGAACAGAATAGGAAAAAACTGTTCAGTGTCTATTGCTGGGCTTAGAACANGCCAGCTCTTAACCAACGCGCCACTCGGCCGGCCTGGCAATTGAATGTTTTTAGGATGGAAATCTCCAAAGTATTTTAATCCTTGTATATATGCTGTGAACTAATTGATATTTTAATAATTTTTTTATGTTTGTAATTTGGATATCAACTAAGATGACCCGAAGAAGCCAGTCAGTTTTCATGATGCAGGTTACTAGGTATTGCTTCTCTGGGATACTCTGATTCTGGTCTTAATTGATTATTAGACCATGAGTTTGAAGCAAAGTTATCATAAAACAACTTCTCAGTCTTTCCCCTTGAAGTACCCCTATGAAAGAGGGTGAACCCATTCCCAAAGAAGTCTGAGGTCATGAACTGCTTTGAAGTCTCCTGTTTTGCACTAAAATCTCTTGCTTATCTTAATAGAAAATCAATTTTTCCAAAATGCTTGAGAAAAAATACAACGCTCCTAAAGATATGCCATATGATTTTAGCATCCCATCTGGTATACTGAGATGCTTAGTGTTCTGCGGTCATGCTTCAGGGGCAAGATCAACCCCCACCCAAAATTGTTTAGGCTACTCAGACTGATGATGCCACAAACTCAGGCAGCGACAGCAACAGAAGTGTTTGTTATAGAGTTCCAGTGAGCCATGTCTTTTTGGAGTGTGGACCTCAGCACTCTACATAATGACTACTCTTCCTCACATGAGTGATCACCTGATGGGCTTCTATTGCCCAGAGTAGAGCCTTTTCCCTGAGCTGTCTACAGAACAAAGACCGGTGCCCACTTGAGACACACAACCGACGATCACAAGGTAAGAGTTGTTCTCTTGAATCCAGCATCAATCACTGCTTATGCTGAAATCGAGACACACAATTCCAAGACTCATGGGTAGGTCCAGGCCAAAATGCATGGCCCACGACCACTTTAAGAAAGGCCCCAGTCAGGTCCTCTTGTCCTTATGCACCAATTCCCAAAGCTTCTAACTTGGGTGGGTGAAATTTATAACAGACACTCAGTAGGACGTGGCAAACAGCATAAAGTATCAAAGCACACACTAGCAGCAGGTCGCAGCTCAGAGGACATGCTCACTGGCAGGCGGTGGAGCCTGTGAGCAGGCAAAAGCCAAAGATGTCCCCCAGATGGCAGTAGTCACTGTTTAGACCATCCTCTGTCAGCACCAATCATTTTGTG
This sequence comes from Hipposideros armiger, assembly GCF_001890085.2. Classification (NCBI taxonomy): domain Eukaryota; kingdom Metazoa; phylum Chordata; class Mammalia; order Chiroptera; family Hipposideridae; genus Hipposideros; species Hipposideros armiger. The sequence continues at coordinate 1,342,468 of NW_017731668.1, read as the reverse complement.
GGCGCCCTTAGGCAGCAGGATCAACACCCCACAACTGGTTCAGATGTTGGGACTGTTGATGCAACACATCTACCAAAAAGGAATGAAAAGGCTTATTATTCACATAATGTGGCTTTCTGGGCAGGGCAGGGCAGGGCAGGCACCCAAGCTGGTCCCAAATGGCTTGAGGGAAGGGAGGAGTGGGTGGCTTTGGTTTTTATCATAGTTAGAGAGCAGGACTAAGGTGAAAGTTTCCTCACGCAAGTTGGTTGACCCCAAGGAAAGGAGCGCACAAGCTTTCCGATTGGCTTGCCCAGATAGATGTGAGGCAAGGGAAGAGAGAGGCATGGGGCTTGAAAATTCTCAGCCGTCAACCACCAAAAATGGAGTCAGACTCTTTAATACACCTAGTTTAAGGGCCATGATTAAAAGTACCTGATTTTTAATTTTTTTTCTATTTTATTCAGTAATAAAATTATCTTCTCTCTTTACTCTGAAACAAGGTATGTATAAGGGATTTATTCTTTAATTCCCTAAATCTCAAGATATTTTCCTAGTGCCAGGAACAGAGATTCAACTTTACATTTGCAAAAGGTAAATGGTTAGGAAAAAAAATCTCAAGGGTTCAGCAAAATGCAACTCAGTGATTTAAAATGCCAAAAATCAATTTATCCTTTTCTTATGCTAAATTAGGAGTAATTAGAAATTACTTTTGCATTTTTCCCCAATCAAAAAATGAATGCATTCTTTGTATTTTGAAAGTAAAGTTACAAATTTATGATTTTTGTAACAGAATCTGGATCCAAAAGACTACAAAAGCTTTCAGAGAAATAAAGCATTTCGTTGTCATTAAAGCAATTACCCTTCTCAAGGGGAAAAGAAATAACTTTTCAAATTAGACACATCAATAAAGACAGAAAGTTAGTCTGCAAAGAAGACAGGTCGTGTTTTTATGTGGTCACTGACTCAGATGGTTTCCAGCTTAATTGTTTTTTGGTTTTTTTCCTGCCAACCTAAAAGATTTCTTCACAATCAATGGGATCAACAATCTGGTCAATTCAATTTAGTTATTAAGACAGGCAAAAACAATAGATTGACTATATTTTCGATCCAGTTGTGGAGATATTTCAGTCAGAGAGACATGACAATAAATTTTCTTTGAGAGGAAATCTGGGTGGGAAAAGAAATGGCTGCGTTAGCTAATAAATGTTGCTTTTCAAACCTTCTAATGCTCTCAGATGATTTATCACTGTTTGAAAGCTTTGGGCTATTTTACCAAGGAAAATGCATCATCCCTTGAAGTTGTGTAAAAAAATGTTTTTCAAAGTCCCATTTATAAAACACAATACCAGCTGAAACTGGTAAATGCCAAGTCGTCCAGCCAATCAATACCTAATGGCCTGCACCAGCAAGGAAGCCTGAAGAATCTTCTGTCATGTCATTTCAAAAGGTGATTTTTCCATATCACATATCTCCAGATGTTGGCTTCACATGCTCCCCTCAGAAAAGAGTCTCAGTGGTCATGGGTATTTGAAAGGTGTTCACAGAAGTCTCCCCAGAGGTGGTACCTGGAGTATTCACTCCTATCTGATGAGAGAAAGATGGTAAAAGGACACTAGGAGACAAGAGACTTCGGAAAACACTATTTTGAGAGCTTTTCTATGGATGCCTGTGTGGTGTGCAGAGATAGAGCAGGTCTGATCATCCACAGCCCTGTCAACTTCAAGCCAGGCCTGGTGTCGTGATGTAGCCCACTGTAGTCAGATAATCCATGGGAGGACAAAGAAATATAAACAAATCTCTCATACTATATTTTAATATGATAAGTCTTAAATGAGGCAGTACAGCATTTGGCAGGCAGTTTGCATCAGTAGCATCATCAGAGGAAACTTCAACCCCTTAAAATTCAACCCCTAGTTTTGATCATGCACTGAAAGTTCATTGACATTTCATGGTTTACCTTTACCTTCTTACCCCAGGCATAACTCATCAGAAAAAGCACTTGGCCTTCTAAATTTTTTAAAAGAAGCCACTGTTCCAGGCCGG
>NW_017731668.1:1336799-1339898 GCF_001890085.2 Hipposideros armiger | reverse complement strand
CTTTCTGGCACCACAGACATTCCAGGCTCAGTTTGTATTTTTTCTGCATCAGCCCCAGAATCAACCACTTCTCCAAGGACCGCTGGCTCCTTTTGTTGGAGAATGGTGTTTGGAAACCAAGATCAGGGAGATAGACATCAGTGATTTTTGGTCCTCTCAGCAGGCAGAGCTAGGAACTATATGCATATATTCTAACCCACCCCACACATATCTGTATGTATGTATTTATCTATCTGTGTATATGATCAAAACCATGAGTTCCTACTGATACCTCTATTCCAATCCAACACCACAAGGATCATTTAGCCTTCCCTTTTTCTTATTGGTAACTTCTTTCTCTGACAGAGGGAAGTCCAACTTTCATTATCAACTGTCTATTTCCTCATATATTCAATTCTAGTATTGAATATATACTAGGATTCATGGTATTGAGCTTCAGGATTGCTAGTCCACACCCTGATGACAGGGAATCTGCTTCCTTTTACAAAAGAGATTGCAGCATTCACCTACAGTTCTTTCTGCGTTAGCCTCAGAGTATCCAACCTAAGATGCTGTTTTCCATCGTCACTTAGTTCTTTCCTTTCCCACCCCTCTCAGAATGTGTATGTTATTCCCTTGTAATACAGCTTTTCTTTTGTTTGTTACCCTTTGTACTCCAACCCCTCACATCAGGTTGTTTTTCATTGTCTGTTTCTTTTTAGGTGTAACACACAAAATATTACTATGATTCTAAGAGTTAGAGATGTACAAAAAGATAGACTCCCCAAGTGCCATCCCTTCCTCAGTCCAGCTCTCCTTTTCTCATTTTCCATTCTTTTGCCCCATTCCCTCCCACGCTGTAGGTAAACAGTCTCTTCGGTTTCTGGTTTATCTTTTCTGCTTTTCTTTTGGCAAGTATACGCAAATACCTGTGTATATTATATCCACCCACTCTTTTTACAGGAAAGGTAGCATGTTATAGATACTCCTTTGAGTTTTACTTTTTTTCCTTAACCGTATGTTATTGCTGCAACTTCCTGCTTAGGTATCACACCTTGCTGTATCTTTGATAAATTTATTCTTCTGGGTGGTTTCCAAGAGAAAAAACAGCTTTAGAACTAAGCTGTTGCCATACTCCCACTGAAACCAGAAAGTCACAGTATTTGCATTTGGAAATGTTTCCCTAATACAAGGCAGGAGAGAATGACTTTATATTGGAATTTTAAGTTTCTTCGTGGAGATGTTTGAAGTCAGTAAGGAGGAATGAGCCTTTACAAAAACAATATAAATTCATTACTCAGGCACAGTCATTTAGCAAGTTGTTTTGAGTGTCTATTAGGTGGCAAGCATTGTTGTAGGCACTTGGGGTACCTCAGTGATAAAAGCAAAGGTCCCTATTCTCAAGAAGCATACATTCAAGAATTCCTCCTATATGCAAATACTATACCAAAAACTTAAAGGACAACAGATGTGCAAAAAATAGAAAAAGGACCCTGACTTAGAGACGTTTACATTCTTGATAATAGATAATAAACATATACATTCTTAATGGTAAGGAATATACACGTTTATTAAAAATACAAAGTGCTTTATCCTGGTTTCCAAATGAGAAACATGCATTTCTTTCATCTTCCTCTTAAATATTTATGGGGTACCTATAGTTTGGTTCTATAGGCACTGTTCTAGGCACTAGGGGTACAGCAGTGAACAAAACAAGAAAAAATACCTGCTTTCATGGAGTTTACAGTTCTGTGGTTGTAGAAAGACCATTGATGAATCAAAAAGTAAGTCAAAACACATGAAATATCAGATAGTGATAAGTGCTCTGAAGAAAAATAAAGCAGGAAAGGGGGATGAGATGTTGGGATGCAAATGGGGCTATGAAGTCTCAGGAATTTCCTTTTGAGGAGCAAAGACCTAAAAGATGTGAAGACTGAGCCATCTAGGGGACAAGGATGCTAAATAAAGGGTGTGATCTAGGGGATTTGGAAGGGGGGAAATCAGCTACAGCTTAGTTTCTAGGGCAACCTCATGGGGAGGTGCTCTGGGATATGGAAGGAGTAGGAAAGGCATTGTAAGTGAGCGGTGATCAAGCTAATAATGGAGCACAGAAAGGTCCGAATGAGTCCACTCAACTGGCTGGAAGAGAGTTTGGGTAAGGCAAGAAACCAGGCTGGAGACAGTTATGAAGGCTTTAAGTGTGTACCAAGAAGGAGTTCCTTTTTTTCTGTAGGCTTCAGGGAAGCCATTGAAAGAGTCTAAAAGCAGAATACACAGTCATGTATACAATTTGATCCCCATTTGATTTTCAGAAAAAGGAAGCACATGTATGTATACATAGAGATAAAAGACTACAAGGAATACACCAAATGATAACGCCAGCTGCCTCTGGACGAAAGGATGGTGAGTCATTTTTTTTTTCATGCTCGTCTACATTTTCCAAATTTTCTGAAAATAATAATTATTCCTTTTGTAATCATAAAAATAAAGTAAGCCCTATTGTCATCCCAAGTGAAATCTTTAGCACAGCAATGGCCTGAAGGAGTGTTTTAGAAAAGTTAAGTGAGCAGTGTATACAGAAGGACAAGAGAAGGAAGAAAGATGCTATGCAGTAGGAATGTGGTTCCAGCCACAGACACGGGCTCCTTTGCTCTTGCACTACCACCGTCATTCTGCTTTTCAGAGCAAGCAATAGAGACAGCGGTGTAAATGGTGACATCACTCTACATTTCGCCTCACTATCGGCAGCAGCCTCACTTTTCTCCTCCCTAAATGTGAAGGGGGAAACTGCTAGGCTGAAAAAAGAAAAAAGTCCAAAGCCCAAGAAACATTAAGATACAGGCTGTATGTTTCTTCCTTTTACATATTTGTGTTTCACAGCTCACATTCCACTCGAAAAGTGACCGGAGAAGGAGCATTCCTTAAGAAGTGAGATGGAGGCTCCAATTTGTAAAATTATTCCCCTGGGATGTCCACAGAAGCTAGCACCTTCCTTTACACAGTTCTGGGACATGAGCTAGCATAGGAGAGGATGTCTTTCGTGGGGTCTGGCAGGAATGGAAGGCACCAAATAAGCAAGTGTGTTCCCAAATCCACAGTGCCAGAAGCTCACCCTCTGCT
>NW_017731668.1:1332957-1335879 GCF_001890085.2 Hipposideros armiger | reverse complement strand
TTTTACCCCAGGCAGGAGGAACAGCATGATGATGAGTACAGGATATGTACTGAATAGTGGAAACCTGGGGCCTGGCTTATTATGGTGGGGGGTAGCGGGGCAGGGGGAGAAGGGGTGCTGCAAATGTGGCGAGAGAAGACCACACAAGTAGGTTGGGGCTAAATAATGAAGGGTCCTGATTCCTGAGTGCAACCCTAAAAAATTCTACTTAATCTTTTAGGTCTTAGATTTCTCTCAAGGATTTTTAAGCAGCTAAGTGAGTGATGCAATTTGTGCTTTGGAAAAGCATGTCTAGAAAAAGAAAACAATATCAGAAATGGAGACTCCAGATTAAAGGAGAATAGTAAGGGGATTGATGTAAAAGTCTAGCTAAGAGGTGATGAGGGAAGAACAAGGGAAGGAACAGAGAATGGAGAGGAGGGCATCATGGTAGATCACCTGAGGCCAGAAACTATATGTTTTAAATTCAGTCATCGCTATTATGTGATTTTCTCTAACACATTCTGTGCCCCTGGACAAGAAAGGGTAACAAACCAACCAACAGAGGTGTGGTCTATCCTGAGTGCAGGGTGAGAAAAACAGGTGCTGCTGAAAGTCAAAGGGACCTTGGAAGTGAGAACACTGGTGGGTGTGCTGTGTGAGCGATTCCTCACGGATCCAGATGAGTGCAGCTGGGAGGGAAGACAGGAGACTCTGAGGGAATAGCACGGACTCATGAGAACACATGTCAGATGAAATTCAAGAACTGGTTACAATCAGGAAGAGAAAGCACAAAAGGGATTTCAAGACTGAGGATTTTAAATATTGAGCACTTTTATATGTGACAAGGCCCAGGGTACAGCCACTTTTGATGAAACTAATTTATTAATGTAAAAAAAGAGATGAAAGTTTTTAGAAGAAATTATTCTAAGGAGCTGAGATAGTCCGTTGTCAAATAGGTCATTAAATGGGAATTACAGTCACCCAAAGCAGTGGCATGGGCTGGAAAGAAGAGGCCGATGGCAGGAAAAGTGCTGCAGTCCTCAGGGAGTGTGTGGGAAGGCTTTGGAGGCTTACAGAGGAAGCTCTGAATGACTGGAAGAGCTCTGATTTATACAGTATCAGAAGTGCCTTGAAAGCTGCAGAACAATGGTCTGAAAGCATAAGAGGACACCAGGAAAACACAGGTCCTTCCTTCTGACCCTAGAATATCTCTAATGCCAAGGCTTGGGGGCTTGCTGCCACCTCAAAGCCTGGGAAAGCCAAGACTCCAGAAGCCCCACCTCTGGGATTCAGCCGAACATTCCACTGTATCCTCTGGGATCAGCACATTCCGCTGTATCTTTGACATCTTCCTGAAATGCTCATTAGTGCAGCACAGCTGTCCTCAATCTGAGATAGGTTTTGTTCCCTTGCATTTCAACTCCCGCAAACATCCTGCATCGTCACTCCAGACCATTCTTTTCCTCCCTTTTGGAAAACTCCTGATCCTTTGTGGTATGGGCCTTTTTTTTTTTTTTTTTTTGCTATACGTTCCTCCCTTCTTTATTGCTATTAACAACCTATCTCTTAGTCACTTCCCCTGAATTAATATTGTTTTCTTGGCTCCCAGTCTTCACCTCTTTCACAATTCCTTTCCTCATTCTTGTTGAATTCAACATCCCTTTGATGAATGAATCAGCACTCAAGAACTTCAGTTCCTTGAACTCCTTACCGCCACTCCTCAGCCGTCCAATTCCATGGTCACGTTCTGGACCTTACAGCCTCAAGAAATTGCACCCATCTGTAATTTTTTTATTTTAAATATATCCTCAAGGATGACCCTAACTTTCCAGTTTACTACTCAAGTACTCCTGTTTCCACAGTTCTCAGGCTCCCAGAGATGCTCATCACCTGGCTCCATCACCTTCTCACTACCCATTATCTACTCCCGGTTTCATGCCCCTAATTATCAGCAGGCATAGATTCTTGAGTTCACCATTACAATCACCCTTTTGCGAAGAACCTCAACTCTCTTGCCCCTCTCTTCCTTGGCAGTCATCTGCCTCATCTTACTCCTGAATAAACCCTGCAATCCACCTTTTCTGTGCCTGTACCCAAGCAGCTGGATGGACACTGATGGAGAAAAATACACAGAGTCGTTGGCTAGTCAGTGCTGCCCAAAGAGCCTACCACATTTCTTTAATAGACTCACACTGCCCTCTATTACATAATATTTCCTACTTCTTTCACTGTCTTCAACAATATCACACTCCAGTTTGACATCCACTCACAGTTGACGCCCTTGCCTTATACTCTAAGGAAATATAAGTTATCAGATCCGAAATCCTGCATCTGCCCACCCCAAACATGCCAGCTTAGTTACGCATGTAGTCACCTCTGTCCTCCCATTACAGTCGGGAAACATCCCCTCTTCTTGTCAAAGGGCAGTTGCAGCCATCCTCTTTTTCTTCACAAGGATTTGGCTCCTTCAGTTATTCACTTTCTATAATTTACATTAGTATATATCATATTCTTGTGTATCTCTCATTTTTAAAAAGTATAACACACACACACACACACACACACTGCCACATCCATTGCTCACTGCTGACTCATTCCTCTTCTCCAGTTTACAGCAAAATTTCTGGGAAACACTGCCTACACAGGCTGTCTCTATAACCTACCATATACCACCCTCAATCCCAGTCCTCCACTGAAACTGCCCTTGTCAAGGTCATCCAAGACCTCCATGTTGCTGAGCCCAATGACAACTTCTCTCTGGGTTGAAACTCTAGGTGACTTGATCAGTTTCTACCCATGCATATACCATCTGTATGCTCATGAATCCCACATTTACATCTCTGATTTAGACCATTTTTTTTGAGATCCAGAATTTTGTTTTCTTATTGCCTACTAGATACCTTCTCTGGGATGTCTCAGACTTCTGAAACCTCCCCCCAA
>NW_017731668.1:1313965-1326261 GCF_001890085.2 Hipposideros armiger | reverse complement strand
TAGAATAGAATAGAATAGAATAGAATAGAATGAATAGAATACCAGCTATTGCTTGTTGCCTCTAAAAATACAATTTTCAAATCATCTGGAGAACAGAAAGTTACAAAGTTCTCCCTTATAAAAAAAAAACCCAATTAAACATTGCAGATAAAGGTGCCAACATAAAAATAAAAATTATGTAAAAGTCTGTGTTTGAAAAAAGTTTAAATAAAGATATCAGAAACTCACCAAATATTTTATGTACTATAGGGAATTTAAGGAAACAGAGTTTCTTAGTCTTTTTATGTTTCAATTAAATCTTACAGTAGCTCATGCTCTTCACAATTTAGTCAGAGATCTCAGAGGACTCAGAAATATAAGCATGGAAGACTGCTGTTCCAGGATGAAGGTTTGACAAGAAGTGAAAAGAAAATAAATGGATTACAACAAGCATACTAAAAAGGAAAAATAATGTTAGATAAGTTTCCCCAAGAAACTAGTGATAAAGAAATAGATTTTTGTCTGTTTTTTAATGTGCTTTGTTTTTTATTTTCAAATAACATGCTCAGTTCAAAAAATAAGATAAAATCAAATAGAATTATTTGCCAATTTATTTCAGGAGAGCTTAGTGTTTTAAAATAACAATAACAAACAATAGACTATTTCAGGGCTTAGGGTTGATTTATTAAGAGATTTAAATTACAGAAATCTAAANCTTCCCCTTGCCCTTCCAAGCTGTTCAAATCATCCCTCTGACCATGGAAGAAAGGAAATCATCACTTGCTTGAAAGAAGAAAATATCTGCCTTAACTCTACAGTAAACCACTTCTGCATCGATGTGTGCAAATATGCACGCCGTACACGTGTGTGCACACATATGCATACATGCTGAAATCACACACCTTGGGGCAGATTCCGAAAGAAAAATATCAAAGCCCCAAAATGTCCCTCATTTTTTTTTCCTTTCAGAAAAGAGAAAAGCCAGTTTCAATTCTCTTCTTTTAAGAAGAGCGTATATCCAATATTTCAAAAGCCATCCAAGATCCTATTTTTATATCCTCGTGAGCTGTAGGAGTTGGGAATTAATTGGTTCTTTAACTGGCAAATCCTTTGACAGACAATGTACCCTGGCATTCAGAAGCCTAATACATTTTTCTCTTTGTGGTTCAACAGAGGAAGAATCGTAAGCCAGGGAAGGCGTGCTGGGTAGACTTAAAGAAGGCGGCACCTCTCTCTTGCCCCTTTCATTCACTTTTTCCAACTCATCCCCCACTTTTTGATATTTTATTTTACTTTTTTTTTTTTGCCTTTGGAGTTTTTACTTCTTTTTCTAGGAAGTACATTACTAGAAAATAAAACATTATAAAAAGCAAGGGCTGTGACTGTGACAAGGGAGACTGAAGTGCAGCAGAGTTCCCACCATGGCCTCCAGCTGCCCTCCAGGAAGCTGCAGTCAAGACCAGGAGGTATCTGCTCTGTTTCTAACGTCTCTGTTAGGACAGAGGCTATCTCAGCTCCTCCCTCAAGGCAGAATGAACTCTGTTGCTCTTAGGGTATTGACTGGCATGTCAAAAATGACACCAGGACATTTGTCTTCTTTCATGTTCTGCAGAGCACCATGCAAAACTCCATTTTCAGAAATAATGAAGAAAATGAACAGGAGTTTTCCCATGTTCTGTAAGGGATCCAAACATGCTTCTCTGAACTGGTTTTCTGTGTCGCTTGTGCCCATGGTAGAATCTAGGTTGAACTCTATAAATTAAGATTTTGAATTTTTTTCTCTGGAGGCAAAAGTAGAATGTGATTGTGCATTCCACATATTTCAATTTATAATTTTATTGAAAATAGCACTCTCTTCCCACCCTACTTATTTTTTGTTTTTATTATATATAAATATTATACAACATATAATAATTTATTATATATAAATATTATATAACATATATATACATATATATGACATATGTTCTTTTTTTAAAGACTTTTTCTAGAGCAGTTTTAGGTTCACAACAAAATGGAGAGGAAGGTCCAGAGATTTCCCATATACCCCATACCCCAACACATGCATAGTCTCCCTCATCATCAACACTGTTCAGGTGATAGATTTGTTGTGATTGATGAACCAACATTGACACATCATAATCACCCAAAGTCCACAGTTTACGTTACTGTTCATTCATGGTGTTATACATTCTATAGGTTTAGACAAATGTATAATGCCATGTGTCCTTCATTATGGTATCATAGAGTATTTTCACTGCCCTAAAAATCCTGTTCATTGCCTATTCATATCCCCACCCTGACCCCACCCCTGGCAACTACTGATCCTTTTACTGCCTACCATAGATTTACCTTTTCCAAGGTGTCATGTAATTGGAATCATACAATATGTAGCCTTTTCTGATTGGCTTCTTTGACTTAGTAATATGCACTTAAAGCTCCTCCATGCCTGTTCATGACTTGATAGCTCATTTCTTTCTAGCACTGAATAATACTCCATTGTCTAGATATACCACAGTTTATTTAACCATTCACCTACTGAAGGACATCTTTGCTTCTAAGTTTTGGCCATTATAAATAAAGCTGTGATACATGTCTGTGTGCAAGTCTTTGTGCGACATAAGTTTTCCAGTGCTTTGGGTAAATAACAAGGAGAGTAATTTCTGGATCATATGTTAAGAGTATGTTTAGTTTTGTAGGAAACCACCAACTGTCTTCCAAAGTCGCTGTATGATTTTGCATCCCCACCAACAATGTATGAAAGGTCCTGCTGCTCCACATCCTCACCAGCATTTGGTGCTGTCAAAGAACCTTCTTTTTTTTAATTTTTGCTTTAAATTATTAATTTTCTCATCTATGAGCTTAACTTTTTGAAAGTTATCTGATAAAAATGTCATACACTTTCTTTAAAGCTTTCACAGGATGTGTCTGTGGGTGCATTGCTGGGTATGCACAGACACATATATTGTCTTTCACTCTGGTGTTGGAGAGCCTTTTTGATTCTTTACCATTTCAACAGCCTTAGGCTCATTCCCCCATATTGTTATACTAATTCTGTCTTCTCTTTCTTCTCCTAAGAAATTCTGTCCTAATAGTTCACTGGACATCACTCAGAGGAGAGAAAACCTAGATTAACCTGGAGGTTCATCTCCTCCCTTGATTTGGTAGTTAGAAGAGAGCTGGTTCACCAGATGAGAGTTAGCTCAAGAGAAGAATGGGCTGATAGAAGTTCCTAGATTCCGAAGGTTTATCTTTCACCAAAGCCTGATCCAGAGCCTCTGAGGTTTCATCATGGCATAAATGTAACCTTCTCCTCCAGTCCCCACCCTATGTAAAGTATCACAGGTCCAGGGTTCTTCTCTATGGAATATTGGCCACGTCCATGCTGTCCACCCATGCCCAGCATAAATTGTGAGATAATGAGATTCCGAGGGATTGTGTGCACCTGATACTTCTTCGCTTGTAAGTTTTTCCTTAATAAAATCTGTCTTATATCGGCATCCCCAGTAGCTCTGGTGGTCAGTCTTATTTACTGACCTCTCCTTGCTGAGTCACTTCAGTGTCCACTTTTTCAAGTGGCTTTTCCTCATGAGGTATTCCTTGTGGTCTAGAGAAGTGGTTTAGACACTGTACTGCACATGTATCTAAGGCTAGTCCTAAAGCGAACATCTTAATAACCACAAGGTTCATGTCACACAATGACCCTGTTTCTGATTCAAGCAGTTTCTGACAACATCCTTCACAAGTGTGTCATCAGGACAAGTCCCATCCATCAAGACTTGGAGAGTTTATGAACACGAGCTGAATGAGTGAGTGGTGTAGGTTTTGTCCTGCCATGGTTGTCGGCAGATTAACAACATTTGGTTCTGGCTACACGGATTTCTGTCCTCATTCTCCCTTTAGAAATTGGTTTGTTTTCTTGACTTAGGTTCTCTTGACTTGTGTTAGAGACAGGGTGGGGTTGATAACATATGCTAGTAATGATTCTAATGTTATTTCAAATTGTTGAAGCAGGTAGAATAGAATAGAATAGAATAGAATAGAATAGAATAGAATAGAATAGAATGAATAGAATACCAGCTATTGCTTGTTGCCTCTAAAAATACAATTTTCAAATCATCTGGAGAACAGAAAGTTACAAAGTTCTCCCTTATAAAAAAAAACCCAATTAAACATTGCAGATAAAGGTGCCAACATAAAAATAAAAATTATGTAAAAGTCTGTGTTTGAAAAAAGTTTAAATAAAGATATCAGAAACTCACCAAATATTTTATGTACTATAGGGAATTTAAGGAAACAGAGTTTCTTAGTCTTTTTATGTTTCAATTAAATCTTACAGTAGCTCATGCTCTTCACAATTTAGTCAGAGATCTCAGAGGACTCAGAAATATAAGCATGGAAGACTGCTGTTCCAGGATGAAGGTTTGACAAGAAGTGAAAAGAAAATAAATGGATTACAACAAGCATACTAAAAAGGAAAAATAATGTTAGATAAGTTTCCCCAAGAAACTAGTGATAAAGAAATAGATTTTTGTCTGTTTTTTAATGTGCTTTGTTTTTTATTTTCAAATAACATGCTCAGTTCAAAAAATAAGATAAAATCAAATAGAATTATTTGCCAATTTATTTCAGGAGAGCTTAGTGTTTTAAAATAACAATAACAAACAATAGACTATTTCAGGGCTTAGGGTTGATTTATTAAGAGATTTAAATTACAGAAATCTAAAGGAGGGGTGGGGACAAAAGAGCATGCTACATTAATAAGTTTTTGTAAGTAGCAAGCAATCCTAATGGGAAAATAAATTAATTAACATAAAAGCACTGAAAAACTAGTGGTGCGTATGTGGCTCAGGACCATGAACTCAATTATTGCTAGTCATCCCATTAGTTAAGTTAAATTTTAGAAACTTTGGAAAATGTTTAATGCATTTTTAAAGTTAGAGAAAAAGATCAGTCTATCATGTACGATCAGAACACATAATCACTAATTGACTACCTTCTGCAAAGAGGAATGTGATTGAACTTCAATGTTCACTGAATTCAAACACAAAGTACCAAGTAAGGGAGAGCAGAGAGCCAGCCCACATTTTCACTTCTGTATATTACCACTGAAATGGATCATTAATGCCCACCAAACTGTGCTGAAGTCTCCAGTAAAGGCTGGACAAATATGGCAGTTAGGGGACACATTTATTTTACTTTAAGAGGTGGAGTTTTGGAGGACAGGCATGATTCTCCTCCAATATATACCATTGTTATTTCCCTTTGCTTCTTTGAGAGGCAACATGAGGGCCCTCAGGACCTCTGGTGTGGTTTAGAAATCACCCTAGACGGCAACAGCAAATAGAGAGAATATCAGGGTGAGTGTGAAAGGATAGGAAAACGAAGTAGTTCTAAAATCCTCCTGGAAGAAAAAAACAGTCTTAGTGTCACCACCCTAACATACAGAAAACATTGCAGGCCAGGTTAAAGATTTTGGTCATCCTCCTAAAATCAGGTAACCACTGAAAGGTTTATGTGATGTGGCTCTCTCACTGATGATTTATTGGGTGTGAAAATAGTCAGATACTTGACAGCATAAAGTCTGTCCACAGATGGGCCATTGGAATTCTGCCATACTTCATGTATGGCCAAGAAGCCCAACCTGCCATCTTTTAGGCAGCGTGACATGTGCTACTTGTGCAAGATAACTCACCCACATTAACCGTTACCAAATACATCAGTGCTTCAGAAACGGAACCAGAGGGATGGACTCCATCTGGATATCACTGCCACATACGATTCAGAAAACAAGAGAAAACCACGATAATGACCATTAAAGCACGTTAGAAGCCTGTCTGCATCAAGACCGCATTATGGGCAGCATTGCAGAGCAGGTGGGATGTCCAGAGGGATAATTCTGGCCACTCTGATACTGTTTGAGTAACACAACATGTACAGGATCTTCTCAAACCTGGCTCCTCTATTTACTCATGGTCTAGAAACAGAGCTTCTTATCAAATCAGAACTGCAGGACAGCAAAATTCTTAAATCATAGGGTTTCATCTTTCAGAATCAAACTGACAACAATTCCGTAAAGAATTTTCTTATACAATTCATGTGCTTGGGTTAGAAGTAGTAGGTACTGTTTTTATTTTAGCTTGGCTAGTATATATTTTCCTGAACATAGATCCCTTTATAAGACATGTAAATTCATGCCTTGCAGTTTTTTTTTATTAATAGCTAAAAATTTATCTTTTCCAAAAATCCCTTAAATATGTGATACTGTACTTTTAAAAAATATATTTACTGTATTTACCAAAAAACCAAGGTGGCAGCTTGAGCATAGAGCCCCAAAGACAAAGTCTCTCTTGTTGACCAAACATGAGTCAGGCACCTCTGATTCTTTGACCTTGGGCTCTGTCCTTCCCCTGCTTAGTCCAATTTTAGCAAGAATCCTACCAGGTCAGTTTAGGGGAAATCCCCTATCCTTGATATCTGATCAAATTTCTCATCCCTCGCCCACAATATCTTATCTGACAGCCTGCCTGTCAACTCAGTTTAACCAAAATGCTCCCTTACCCCTAATGTTTCCTCTTAGTAATTTTCTATCCACTGACCCCACCCTCGCCACTCCTTGGCTACAAGTCCCTGCTTATCCTTGTTACATTTGGAATTCAACCTGATCGCTCTTCCCTACTGCAAAACCCCCATTTCAGTAGTCCACCTTGAATAGTCTTCCCTACCATCTTTAACAGTGTCATAAATAATTGTTCCTTTAACATCAGGGCTCTTCAAAATTCACACAGAAATGATCACAGAATGTTCCGAGAGAAAAATTGTCACCCTTACTGCAAACCAGGAATGGTCATCATACATGTACCAGACCTAGAAGAACTTCAATTTAATGCAGTCCTTGTGATATGAACTGGTAAAAAGGAATAACCACTATTGTTAACAACCCCTGGAGAGAGCAATTGGAAAACAAGTGGAACTAGGCACCAGTGTACACCACTGACACCAGCACTAGCAAAAGCCAGAGTTGGAGTGAGGGTGAGATCAAAAGTACTGAGAAGGATAGTAGAGAAGTTTAGCACTTTGGCTTGCTCTGGTCTCTTCAGCAATTGAGCTCGCTCACCAGTCAGAATCTTTCTTAAGAAATACTGTCCATGTTAATGTTCTCGAAAACCTCTCAGCTATGGCTCTGGTTCATCTGACTCCCCAGTCTCCAAAACTGCTAAACCTGTGAATGATTATCTCCCTCCTTTTATTCTTTCTCTACATTCTGAATCTAGAAGTTCTTCTATAAAAATCACTGGTAAAGAAACATACTACAATCTACGTTTACAACACAGCTTAACAAAAGGTCACTAAGATAGTTTTATGTGAAGTTAAACAGACACGTATTGTGTGACCCAGAAATCCAGCTCCCAGGTATTTGGCCATGTGTCAGTCACCTATGGCTACTGTTACCAATGACCAAATTTAGTGGCTTAAAACAACCCAGAGTTACGATTGGACCACTCTTTAGGTCAGAATTCAGCACATGTCCCACTAAATTAAAATGTGTTAACAGGGCTGTGTTTCTTTCTGGGTTTCCAGGAAAAAAATTTTTTCCTTACCTTTCTAGCATCAGGAGGATGCCTGTATCCTTTGCCCCTTCTGTCCTCAAAGTTAGTAATGGTGGGTCAAGTCCTTCTCAAGCTGCCATCTCTCTGGATCTCTACAACAGCCAGGAAACCCACCCCCACTCCTCCTTTAATAACTTATGTGATGAGATTGAGCCCACCTGGAAAATCCAGGTTAGAGTCCCTATTTTAAGGTCAGGTCATTAGCAACCTTAATTCCATCATCAACCTTAATTCCCTTTTAATATGTTATGTAACATAGTCACAGGTTCCAGGATTAGAGGGTGGGGATATTTGGGGAATGTTATTCTGCTGCCTCAACCCAAGAGAAATAAAAATCTATGTCCATAAAGACTTGTATTTGAATGTTTGTAGCAGCTTTATTTATAATAGCCAATAACTGGAAACATTCTAAATGCCATCATCTGGTGAATAGATACTCAAATTGTGGTACATCCACACACAAGAATACTACTCAGCAATGAAAACAAACAAGCTACTGATTTGCACAACATGAATAAATTTGAAATGAATTAGGCTGAGTGAAAGAAACTAGACACAGATGTTATATACTGACTGTATGAGTCTATCTGCATAAATTTATCAGTAAAGCAAACTCATAGTGACAGAAAGCAGATCACAGCTTGCCAGGTGGAGAGAGAAGGGACTTATTGCAAAGTTACATAAGAAAAAATTTTGGAATTATTGACATGTTTCATATCATGAATGTGGTTGTGGTTACACAATCATATATATTTGTCAAAACTCATGTAATCATACCTCAAAATTGGTGAACTTTAGTATAAATAAATAAATTAAAACAAATAAAATATATAACTATATAAATTCAACTAAATCTATAAATTAAACTAAATTAAAAAGTGATTTTTAAAAGCCAAAAGAGGACAATCATAGACTTCCTAGTAAGAATAAGTAGAGTCACAAGGTCAATGAAAAAATTCTACAGTTCAAAAGATCAACACAAGAGAACTCTAAAAACTGGTTTCCTCTGCAATAAATCTTTTTTTAAAATCAAAATAATATCTGATCTTTATTCACACCTAGAGATATTGCACCTATGAAATTAGAAAAATCATCATGAAAGGGGAGCAATCAAAGACAAGAAAGAGCTGGTGAGATCCAAGATGGTGGAGTAGATAAATACTGTGTCTACTTCCTCCTGTGAACACATTAAAATTATAACTAAATTAAGAAAAATCAACCTGGAGAATCATCTATTGGAACAGAAGTTTTATAACTAAGGATATAATAAAGAAGCCACATGGAGACTGGTAAGAAGGGTAGAGATGCGAAACGGGCTAGCTCCAAACCTCCATGCGGTGGTCAAGAACCTGGAAGGGTATCTTGGCCATGGAGGTTCCCCCTGGAAGAGTGAATGACTCAGCCACAAACCAGTCTCCCCAGCCCGGAGTACTCATGCTGGGAAGAGGGGCCCCCACAATATCTGGCTGTGAAAAACAGTGGGGATTCCAATCATGCGAGTGGGATGGAAGGCTGAGGGAAACTCAGACATTCTCTTATAGGACCCGTGCACAGACTCACTCACATGCACTCACCTTGGGCTCTGGCAGAGGAACAGTAACTCGGGGTTGTCGGAGACATACGGGGGGCAGACTGAAGTGTATAACTTCAGAGCAAGGACTGTAGGACAGTTGCCATTTTCCCTACATGGGATCCTTCTCCCAAGCAGCCAGCAAGTGGGTGCCATCTTTTCTGTGTTGAGCGCTCCCCCATAAGTCAAATCTGAATCTGACTGGCCTGGTGAGCTCTGCTTGCTCCACCCTGTTGACTCACTAGGACACTGCACAACCCAAATCACCAAATACTGGAGGCACTTTCTCTGCAAGCAGCTAGCCCCTCCCAGAGCACACTGTTTCTTGGAAAACTATCAGAGTCCACAGAACCCAGGCAGGTGGTGACTGGCCTCAGTGTGCTCTGAGACTATTGTTGAGTAGCTCCAGGCTCAGCACTGGCACCAAATCAGAGTATACACCATGAACCTGTTGACCATAACTCTTCCCATGCTAGTGACTCTCTGAGACCCCGTCTCACCCAATTTGTGTATTGCATGAGGCTTTATCAGTGGCTAAAGCTTAAGGGAACCAGCAGGTGGCACTAGGCCTCAGGATATCCTGGCATTTTGCAGAGCTACCCCAGGCCTGGTATTGGTGGCAGACATTCTTGATTCGCACGGTGGCCTCACCCATGTGCCTCCAGGTATAGCACAGGCAGCAAACAACTGTGGATTGATTACTTTGTAGCTCCTACCAGGTAGTCCCTGGCTGGTCACAGACAGTGGGTGACCTGGGCCTGCACCTGAGCCCCTCCCAAGAGGCCCTGAACCAATATACTTGGTGGTTGGCTCAGCCCACAACAGAGCATTGCCCAATTAGCCCCACAAGCAGTACACCCAAAGGAAATTCTCAGCAGCCACCAGAGCCTGCTAAGGCAAATCCCACTTAGTGGGTAAGCCCCCTGCACAGCAGCCTGTAAGCTGTGGACATGACCAAATCCCACAACCAATCAGCCTAAGGGTCACGCCAAACCCACTGACATGCCAATAGCAATCAAGTTTCAACTATAACAGAAGGGCACACACAATCCACACAAGAGGCATTCCTGAAACACCTGGAGCAGGTGACCGGGGAGACTACGCCAGGGCCCCACAGGGGCCCTACCACAAAAGACCACCTACTCAAGACTGGGAGACATAGCAGATCTACCTAATACATAGAAATAAACACAGAGAGGTAGCCAAAATGAGGAAAGAACAAAATGCATCCCAAATGGGAGAAAAGGAGAAAACTCCAGAAAAAGAACTAAATGAAATGGAGGCAAGCAATCTGCCAGAGACAGAGTTAAAAACAGTGGTTATAAAAATGATCAAGGAACTTAGTATGAACTTAAACAGAGAGATAGCAGGCATATAAGAGTACATAGAAGCCATAAAACAAGAACCAGTCAGAAGTGAAGAATACAATAACTGAAATGAAGATTGTACTAGAAGGAATCACCAGCAGACTAGATGAAGCAGAGGATTAAATCAGCCATTTGGAAGACAAGGTAGCAGAAAACACCCAATCAGAACAGCAAAAAGAAAAAAGAATCCAAAAAAAAACAAAAGAAGAAGAAAGAAAAAAGAGCACGGTGTAAGAGACCTCGGGGAAAACATAAAGCGTAACAATATTCACATGATAGAGGTACCAGGAGGAGAAAAGAGAAAGCAAGCAATTGAGAACCTACTTGAAGAAATAGGTACTGAAAACTTTCCTAACCTGGCAAAGGAAATAGACATACAAGTCCAGGAAATACAGAGAGTCCCAAACAAGTTGAACCCAAACAGGCCCACACCAAGACACCGTATAATTAGAATAGCAAAGGTTAAAGATAAAGAGAGAATCCTAAAAGCAGCAAGAGAAAGGCAACTAGTAACTTATAAGGGAGTTCCCATAAGATTGTCAGCTGATTTCTCAACAGAAACTTTGCAGGCCAGAAGGGATTGGCACAATGTGATGAAAAACAGCAAGGACCTACAACCAAGATTACCCTACCCAGCAAAGTTACCATTTAGAATTGAAGGACAGATAAAGAATTTCCCAGACAGGAAAAAGGTAAAGGAGTTCATCACCACCAAACCAGTAATACAAGGAATGTTAGGGGGACTTCTTTAGACAAAGAAAAAAAAATCAAAATTATGAATAATAAAATGGCAATAGCCACATATCTATCAACAATTACTTTGACTGTAAATGGTATAAATGCTCCACTCAAAAGACATGGGAGGGCTGAATAGATAAGAAAACAAAACCCTTACTTATGCTGCCTACAAGAGACTCATTTCAGATTAAAAGACACACATAGACAGAAAGTAAAGGGATAGAAAAACATATTTCATAAAATTGGAAAACAAAAAAACGCTAGAGTAGCAATACTTATACCAGACATAATAGACTTTAAAACAAAGGCTGTAATAAGAGACAAAGAAGGACCTAGTAATCCCACTTCTGGGTATTTATCTGAAGAAACCCAAATGCTACTTCAAGGAAACATGTGTATCCATATGTTCATTGCAGCACTGTTTACAATGGCCGAGATGTGGAGGCAGCCTGGGTGACTGTCGATAGAAGAATGGACAAAGAGGAGGTGGTACATATATACAATGGAATATTGCTCAGCCATGGAGGGGAATGGGTTCTTGCATCTGCAGCAGCATGGATGGACCTAGAGGGTATTGTGCTGAGTAGAGCGTAAGACAGAGAAAGAGGTGCAATTTGATTTCACTTATATGTGGAATCTAAAGAACAAATAAGACAGAAATAAACTCATAGATACAGAGAACATATTGATGGTTGCCAGATGGGAGAGGTTTGGGGGTGAGTGAAAAAGGGGATGGGATTAAGAAGTACAAACTAGTAGTTGCAAAAGAGTCATGGGGATGTAAAGTAAAACTCAGGGAACATAGTCAATAATATATGATAGCATGGTATGGTGTCAGATGGTTGCTGGACTTATCATAGTGATCACTTCTTTAGGTATATAAATGTTGAATAACTGTGGTGTACATCTGAAATTAATAATACTGTATGTTAACTTTGTTTTAATAGAAATCTTATTTTAAAAAGTCAAGGAAGAACTGGACAGAGATGTTAAATAGCCAATTATCATATCAAAATTAAATTACACAAAGAA
>NW_017731668.1:1257686-1312915 GCF_001890085.2 Hipposideros armiger | reverse complement strand
ACAATGGGATATTGATTTTTTTTTTTTTTTTTAGTATTGGTCACCAGCTATGTCTAAACACTCGGACTCAGTCTAGAAGGGTGCTCACAAATATATACTTATACATATAGTGACATGTAGAATGTGATCAGTACCCTAGATAATATCTTATGAGACTTTTGAGGAAGAAAACATGAATATGTATATGAGACCTTTTTAGACAGTATTGAGAATTGTATATTTGACCTATAAGAGAAGATGAGGAATTATATGCATTCACTTGAAATCATTAGCTTGGAGACCAGGAAGAGAAGTAGAGAGGAACATAGAGTTTGACTGGTGGTTTTGAACTGGGGTTAATTTTGCCCTCCTGCGGACGTTTGGCAATATCTTAGAGACATCTTTGGTTGTCACAACTGATGGGTGTTACTGGTACCTAATGGGTGGAGCCCAGCAGTGCTGCTAAACACCCTGAAATGCACAGGACAGCCCCCCACAACAAGGAATTATCTAGCCAAAGTGTCAACAATGCCAAGTTTGAGAAACTGAGTTAAATGGATAATACAAAGCATGTATGTATTTATATAATGGAAAATTCACTTGGGGGATTTATAATTTACTGGATATATAAAATTAATGATTCGCCATGAGATGACTAGCAAGTACCTGAGTAATTATGCCAACACTTATTCTAATCCCCAATGACCATACCCTAAAGGGTTTTAAAGGACTCAAAATCCTATACTAACATCAGATTAAAACATGAAAGATTGCTTAGCCCAATTTCATGGACATTGGCTGGAAATCCCATAACCTGATATGTAAACATGAACAGAAGAGAGAGATGTGTCTGATTTGTCTCAGCTATGATATTCCTCCTACAATTACAGATTAGGGGGTGAAAGGCGGAAACAGAGCCCATCATTGTCTAGAGACATTTTCTTGAATATTTATAGTTCCCTGGGAGTAACCTTTTGTTTGGCAGATAGCAAAGTTTGTGCAGCTTGCTGAGTCGGTCATTAAACATTTGCCTGAAGATCTGAGTGTTAGCATCAGTGACAGGGTTTCCTAAACATGTCACATTTCCTCTGGCTGTCACAAAGAATTATAGCTTCTGTGACTCGCACTATAATAGCAGCTATTTGTGATATTTTAACCTAATGTACAGCCCCAGAGGAGAAACAACAGAAACAATAAAACATCTGCCAGGGACTTGCTTGAAGGAAGGGATGCTGAGTGTTATGAGGATTCCAAATTAAAGAGTAAAGGCTTGGGTGTCAAACACCAAAGGGTCTGCGTTCATTAACTTCCCAGTAATTTATGTCTTGATTAGCTCCGCATCCCAAAGGAGAGCATTCTAATTCACCTCTGTGGGCTTTATTTGATAAAATTGTAGGCAAAGCCAGAAAATGTAAAGAACCTTAATTTTGTTTTTCTACCTTTAGTGGGCTGGGGTGGGGGAGGGGAACCACTAAAATCAAATACAAAGGATTCCCTCTAATGAGAGTTTGTTCCTAGCTGTGGATTCTTGCCACGCCTTGATTTTTGCTTTGTGGCAGGAAGGGAGGGCGGCAGGGGAATTGGCCGTTTTCTTACTTAATGAGAAACCCAGTGTCAAAGCTAAACCATCAAGATTTTTGCTTTCTTTCTCTCCAGCCTATCAGAGTCGAATGTTCACAACAGGCTCAGAAGAAAAGAGCGCCAGCTTTGGAAAGACCAAATCGACTAAACAAAATAAACCGTGTCATTTCATGCTAATTCGAAGGCTCGTTCCAACTGCTGTGTGATGAGGAAGCCAAGAACTGAGCTGTAACCCAAACACAAACACATTACACTGCCAGGAAATGGCTAATGCGCCTCCTATTACACAGAGCTTTCAAAATGTTTTAAGCATTCATGAATACATCGTTTTGGAGAGAGTTCAAACACATGCGGCATTAATTCTACAAATATATCTTTCTTACAAAAATAATCCCACTTGCCCTGGAATGTGAATAGGGAAACGGGGCCTTGGGGTTGAGGCATAGAGGCGGGTGCTTCCTCTTAGTGTGCTCTTCCATAGTACTGCGCTTAGCTGCTTCAGTCTCATTAGAGCATCTCCCCCTGCACTTATCTCCCTTTCATAGAAAAAGCTCAGCCACGTTAGAGTCTAACCCTTCGAGAATGGGAAATACATTGGAAATCACCTTAGGGTGCTCTACCCAAGCACATACTTCAAGGATCAAGACACAAATTTGTTCACTTTACAAACTCATTTGGAGAGAAGGAAATGCGATTCCCCTCTCGCATACAAGGAGCATACGAACATCAATAATCTCTTTTGTGCCCATTTGCAGGAAGGCCTAGCAAAATCCACAGAGGCTATGGAAAGCAGGGTATGAGCACCTGGAGTCTTTTGCAAGATAAAGCTGCCCCTAAAAGTACAATTAGCCATACAAGGTCTGGCAGAGCAAAATATTCCCTCATTGAGGCCCAACTATTTACCAATACCAGGGCAGTTGGAAACAATTCAGTTTTAAACGATTTCAAATTGAGCTGAGCTCTGGATTTATCTTAGTCTACACCTAAACAGCTAGAGCTGCTTTCAAAACTCAGATGAACCCAGGAAATCCTCTGCCCAAAGGGCTTTGCCTGGGTACTGCCAAAGCTAATGGAAAAACCACAGGCAGGGCCTCTGGTTCAACTGAAGAAGCCACCAGGTTAAGTTAAGGGCTGCTGGCACAACAGGAAGGGCAAGCATTTCAACCTGTCTATGCCAGTCATTTACCTGTTTTTTTTTTTCTCTCTGCTCCAAGTCTACCCTTCTCAAGATGGAATTCTACAAACTGGCTTCCTATCAGGTCCTGACAACGTGAGGCACAAGAATGAAAATGGCAGATGGGACAAGGTAGAAAGGACTTCCTTCCTATTGGTCCTGTTCCTGTCAGGGTCACTCTAGCTGGGGTGGGGGGCTCCAGCAGCAGCATTTGGCTGCAGCCACAGCTTCCTTCGGTGCTCACAGATCAGCCTCCACACGCTCCCTCAGTTACAGCAGCAGTAGGTGGCTGGCTGTTGGAAATCTGAATACACCCTGGATAGGCCTTACATTCCAAGCTCCTACCCTCTAATGATTCTACATCTTTCCTTTATTTTTCCTCCGTTCCAAGGGTGGCAGCTGTTTCCTGTATCTCAGTGTTCCCTTTGTGCTCTTTCAGGCCGTTAACACCTGTGTAATGAATTCACAAGGTACTCCATTTTCCTGGCTGGATTCTGACCTACGCTGTAAAGCACCATGGAGGGTGAGGTTTTGAGGCGGGGATGGAGGGGTGGTGGGGGTGGGGGGGTAGAGGTAAAGGAACCTGGGTTTACAGAGAGGTCTAGGCTTTCTACTTGGAGGATCAGGTTGAAGTGAGGCTCTTAAACTTGTGGTGTCCAATGGGGCAGCCTTTGAAATATGGCTAGTGTGACTGAAGGACTGAATTTTAATTTTTTTTGTATCCAATTTGGTTATTGAAAACTTTTCAGTATGTTTGGAACAACTTATTTAAATAAATCTACTATTGTAAGTTTTATGAAATCTAAATAAAGATTAATTATCTCTGATGAAAAAATTGCATACAAATTGAAATATGCTATAAGTACTACATTTTGAGCTCCATTTAAAAAAAAACTGCAACATCATATTTTTTATAATGACCATATGTTGAAATAAGACTATTTTGGATATATTGAGTTAAATTAAACATATTATTAAAATTAATTTTACCTGGTTTTTAATATGTTTTTAATGTGGCTGCCAGACATGTTTAAATTACCTGTGTGGCTAACATTCTCATTCTATTGCACAGCTCTGCTCTAGGCTGCCATTCCTTTATACCCTCAATGCCCAAGTTCTTCATCCAAATACATTGTGTTCGTTATTGGTCATTTGGTAACATGTAACAAAAACCAACTCTGGAGAGTTTAATAAAAACTAATTGGTGGCTACACACATCACCAGCAAGCAGATCAGAAACCTGAAGTAAGAACAGTAAATAGTAAAAAGCCTGAAGAACACAACACTAGCCTGACTTTAACACCCAAGAACTCCACCTCTGTGTACTTCCTAACTGCCCAGTACATTATTGTTTGGCCAGATGGCAAGCAAAGTAACAGAAACACATAAACAGCAAAGGCCAGATTAAAAAAATAGCCCTCTAAATTCAATCTAACAGTGGCAGATAATTAGTTTATGATGCCTGAGTCATTCAGTATGCTTTCAAATTTCACAACAAAGTCATCCAGATGATTACAGCTCATTTGTTATGAGTCAAGGGTCACCAGTAAAATGGAGTGAGAATTCTGAATTTGGGGTTGTGTGGTAAGAAATACGGTAAGATAGCATCAGTAATTATTCCATACCCTTAAATTATACATTTCTGTCTATTTCCATAAGATAGGCTTCCTATTAGTGTTGTTTCTTTTCTGATTATAAGAAAATTAGTTTGCATATAGAAGTTCTCTATGTTATATATACCCAATGTGTGTCCATTACCATTGCTTAAATTCTGTAAGAACCTACAGACCAATCAAATGATATGCAAATGCTTGTTAAATGCCTACTATGAAACAAAACACTGGGTAAGGGGTATGAATATTAAGGAGATAACAATGTCTTCTCAGCAAGCAACTTTCAAATGAGGGAGGGAGGGAAGGAGGGAGGGAAAGAGAGAATACAGAAGACAATTTTGACTTTGAAGGACCTAATACAATCTGCTAGTTGATGGGTAATTCAAGCCCTGCAACCTTCCCCAGAACTGTTCAGCTTCTGCTTAAAGCTACTCAATCGGAGACAGGTAATTCACTACCTTGGGAGCCTATCTACTCCATTTTCTTAGTGCTTTAATTTTTATACTAAATAAAAAAATACAGCCTTAAAATTTCTACTCACTGGTCCTTTTTGTGTCTTCCCCTACAAATAACAGCCCTTAAAGTATTTCAAGTCCCCTATCATATTACCTGTCCTTCCTTTTTATTGGCAGCACTGCCCTTGGCTATTTCATGGGGAAAAAGAGCATTCCATAGTGAAATACACCTAGAAAACAGAGCATCTGCTAACCTTGTCTTGAAAATATACTTTTTAAATATTTTTTAAAGCTCTAAGGGTTCCAGCAGTAAAAAAAAAAAAAAAAAAAAAAAAAAAAAAAAAAACATCTAATTGCACTGTACCAAACACTTGCCAAACCTATTTGCTCCCAGAAATCTGATTTCTCCCAATTTCACCCTATTAATATCACACAGATTTACAGTTCAATGAAAATGTTATCTATTCATTGACTCATTCAATAAATATCCATTAAGCATCCATTTTGCACCAGGCATTTTGATATGGAAATGTTACAGTAGACAAAGCAGAAATGATTGCTGACATCCCAGAACTTAAAGTCTAGTATGAAAGACGGACAATTAAGCAAACAGTAATATAAAAAGTTAACATAGAATTGTTAAGGAAGTACAGTTCCATGGGAACACACTGTGGGTACTGTTACTCTGATCTGAACAGTCTCAGATCTTTCAATGGCTAATTTTGCATCATAGTTTCTGTGGCACAGATTCTGTGCCTACCTGGTCATCATCCTTTGTACATGGTCTGGTTTGTCAATGTCTCTCTGAAAATGTCTCTCCCAAATGAAATACAATATTCCAGGAATGACTTGACTACTAGAGTCTCTGACAAAAAAAATATCCTCCTTTATTCTAGGCATTGAACACTTATTAATGCAGCCTGCCACACAAATATAAGACACTGAACACAATAATAAAAGAGAGAACAGATTATTGTAATAAAATAACAGCTGCTTCAAGAAAGTCCTTTATGTAATTATCAATTAAATGGTAGACCCAAATGACCATCAAGAGAAGAAAACTCATTTCCATCATGAGAGATTAGAGGAGGCTTCAAGAAATATTTGAGCTAAATCTTGGTAAGAGGATAGAATTTGGTAAGGAATACCCAGAATGCTCACAGAAACATAAAAACTAAATGAGATCTTGGAAATTCAAGCTTAACCAGGGGCTCCGGTAAGCTGCTAAGGAACATGAAAACAAACTCAAGATTCAGAAGCAAATTTGTGGCATCTATTCAAAGTGTTACAATGAAAACGAGTGGCATATCAGAGAACTCATGTTTACAGTGGCATTGACTGAACTTTTAGATGTCCTCAGGAGATCACAGAATCTGCCTCCCCTCACCTAATGGAAACTAACATCTGGTTCTCATCTTGGCAGTGATTCAGGGTAGGGATAGGAACGCTCAGAAGTCACTGGAACCAGCATGACTGGGAGAATCTGCTGGAAAAGAGATCTTAAATAACCTTAAAAATAAGTGACCCTTTTATTTATTAAGATGGCATCATAACTAACCTGTCACTATTCTCAATCAGTAAAAGCCTCCCTGAAGAGAAACCTGAAACAGTTGCCGACAGGGGAAATGGTAGAGCAGCTTCCCCGCTGCCCACATACCCTTTGGAACAGTCGGTGTCACCAGTTCTGTGCTTGCTAGGATCTCCCTCAGAATCTCCAAAGGAAAGAAGAGGTAGTTCACCCCATTCTACGCCTCTTTTAGCTCTGGTTAAACAATAGAGGATAATCAGAGCAAGAGCTGGGGTGTGTTTTTTATTATTAATATTATCATTCTGGTTTTCATTCCTTTATGCCTCTTGTGTCCCCAATTAGCATGGATAATTGAGAGCTGGGTGTAATACACTGCATTGAAATCAGTAATATTTGATCCTGATATCCTGATTCCACTGCTATTTCTTGACCTCACACTACCTGACTGCACCTGGTAACACTGAAGGACACGAATGTCCTGATATCATAATTGGCCACAACTCATTGGTTACACATGAGAAGCCCTATTCTGTTTACTTTTAATTTGAGTTTCAGAAATTGTTCTATTCATCATCATCAGTGAAGAGTCACAAAGGCAAACCAAAAGCTATCTGCCCAATACCCTGATGAATGGAAATTCTAAACAATCACCTGGAGGAGTTTTCTATACCCAGTTAAACCTTCAAAAGTATAGACACTTCTATACTTTTCATTTCTAATTCAGTTGTTTGATCTCAGCATTTATTTACATTTCCTTAGCTGGGTATGCCAATAATCTAAATTAGCTGTGGAAATTGCCAGTAGCAACCAGGTATACTTTATTTCCATCCATCTATTTTACAGGCTAAGTAGAAATACAGTTGGAAGGAAGGAAGGAAGGAAGGAAGGAAGGAAGGAAGGAAGGAAGGAAGGAAGGAAGGAAGGGAGGGAGGTGAGGAAAAGAGGGAGAGGAAATTGATGGGGGCTGATGGAACAGAGGAAGATGAAATGGAAGAATGATAGAAAGGAGAAAAAGTCAACAAGCAAAGTACAAAGAAAAGCATTTGTCAGAGGTCTGATACATGTGTGATAGGTACTACCACACCTTCATTAGTTTTTCTGTGTATTTGCTCATTTAATTGATGAGCTTTTCTATTGAACTCTTCTACATGTGAATCAGTAATGCTCTGAATAAATATAAAAGAAAACAAGAGCTATTGTCTTGCACTTAGAAAACTGAAAAGCTACATGTTGGGATTTTTTTTTATCCCCAGGTGGTAGACTGAAAATGGCCCCCAAAGACATCCAGGTCCTAATCCCTGGGACCTGTGAATGTTACCTTATATGGGGGAAAAAAAAAAAGGTCTTTGTAGATGTGATTAGGCTAAGGATCTTTGGATGAAGAGATTATTTTAGATTATCCAGATGGCCCCTAAATGCAACCATATGTGTCCTTATAAGAGGGAGACAGGGAGATTTGATTATAGACAGAAGAGGAGAGGGCAAGGTGAGCATGGAGGCAGAGATTTGGAGTGATGGGGTCACAAGCGGAGGAATGCCAGCAGCCACCAGAAGCTGGAAGAGGCACAAAATGGATTCTTCCCTAGAGCTTCCAGAAGGAGCCTGACTCTGCCAACACCTTGATTTGGGCCCAACGACACTGATTTAGGACTTCTGACCTCCAGAACTATAAGAGAATAAATGCGTGGTGTTTTAAGCTACCAAGCTTGTGGTAATTTATTGCAGCAGTAATAGAAAACTAATATACCCTACATTAAAAAAAAAAAAAGGTAAGCATCCAGTGGCTTTAAAACTAATTCCAAACTGCTGCTAAGTATCCCCTGGCAAAAAAGTTCCCCTCCAGAGCATCAAGACACAGATACCATAGGCTCTCCATGCACCCACTTGAAGACCAAAACAACCACTCAACTCCTCCTGAGAAAAGAACCCATGCAGACAGTCCATCAGTGGTGAGAATGATAATGGTGAATTAAATATATAAATACTGAGATTACATAGAACACATTTTCAAAGAAGCTATGAGTCAGGAAGGATAACGTACCACCTCAAATTATGAAGTAATGAAACTGCAAGAAAGGTAGAGCAATGAGGAAAGAAACGTGCATGAATGCACAAAATAGAAAAACACCTGAGTACAAGCATGCTCAGGATAGGCCCTGATCAATAATTCTAAAGAAATTTCCCATTTCCTTAAGAAATCCTCCCTACAGGTGAATCAGATTTTCCCTCTTATCTTCTCTACTATGCAGCAAAACGTGTTCAGTCAACGACTGAGAAGGAGCCCGATTAAAATGCACAGCAAAAAGTCAGAAAGCTGTGCCTCTCACCACTGGAGTTTGCAGTAGGAGTCAAGATACCTGCATTTGAAACAAATCATTTTACAGAAGAGAAGAGTTATTTCCTGCCATAAATCCCCATCAGGACAAATCCTCACTGGTGCCAGCGTAGTGATGGATGACGCTCTCGGGGCTGGCTGTGTGGATTGGCTTTGGATAGGCCACCAAAAGTGCAGATGTTTATCTAAAATGTATCTAAACAAGCCAAATCTCATGGGCCTGCGAAATGATGCTGGCATTCGTTCACGATTAGTCTCTCTCTCTCTTGAGATTGCTGGCACTGTAGTGTGGGGACTTGGCTGCGTGTCCGGTGAGGATGGATTTTTTTTCCTTCACATTTTTTTGGCATTTCTGGTACAGGGAAAATAAAGTACATGTACACACAGACATACATAATAAAGCAAAGTGAACGCTACATTGCAAAGATTTTTAAACTACCAGCATGTGCTTACAGAGAGCCTACTATATGCTTTGTGGTTCCTGCTCAAAAAGAGTATTGTCCAGGTGGGGAAACAAAAGTTGTTATCAAATATGAAAAGAAACTTCTCAATTAAAAATAGTCAGAAGGGTGACTGGGTGGCTCAGTTGGTTAGAGCACATGCTCTGAACAAGGTTGCCGGTTTGATTCCCACATGAGCCAGTGAGCTGCACCCTCCTTTAAAAAAAAATAGTCAGAAAAAAGAATAATCAATACAGGGCTTTTGAAAAATATTCTTCCAAACTGTGTAACTTAAACTGGACTGGAATCCAGAGTAAGAGACAGGAGTCAAGGGACAAACTCACTTATACTAAAACGAATCCCTTTTATTTGATGAAAGCCTACTACATGCCAGCACTATGTGAAAACATGTATTATTTCTTTTCATTATTTCAACACTGTTGTGTAAGTAAGAATATTTATCCCCATCTTACCTATGAGAGGAGCCAAGATATAGAAAAACTACTTTCCCAAACCCACTCAACCAAAAAAGCAGCAGAATCAGGGTTTAAATCCAAGACTTAAAAAAAAAAATCTCTAAATCAGTATTCTCCAGGATGCAAAATCATGGTAGGTGGTTATTTCTGACAAAATGTGAGTGCAGTGTAACTAGAAGGAAAGGGAAAAAGGGGATGAGTTTTTGGTTTTTTCTTCTGAAATAACAGCCATAATCTCTATTTAAGAAACAGGATTTTTGGTGAATGACCAACTTTTTTTTAATACATGTTTTTCTTGCTAAATAGATAAAACTTTTCCTGAGGATACAAAGAAAGTCCAGCTTTATCATTGTGCTTGGTATGTTTGCTTTGTTTGTTTGTTTGTTTTAAGTTTTGTTGTATCAGAATGCTTTGAAGACATTCTTTGAGCATCTCTGATGTGCTAGGAGTGGAGAATTAATTCTGTAGTACTAAGTTCCTTTGTAGTTGTACTCATTTTCTATATTGCTGCTGTAACAAATTACCACAAACCTAGTGGCTTAAGACTAGACAACTTTATTTTTCTCCCAGTATCTGTAGGTCAGATGTCCAGGCTGGCTAGGCGGTTTTCTGCTCAGGGTACCACAAGGTCAAAATCAAGGTGGAGACAGGAATGTGTTCCTTCCTGGAGGCTCTGGGGATGAATCGGCTTCTAGCTTCAATCATAATGTTGGCAGAAATCAGCTCCATGCTGCTATAGGACGAAGGTCTCCATTTCCTTGCTGTGTTGTGTGGGGAGGGGTATCTTTTTCAGCTGCTAGAAACTGCTCACATTCTTTGGCTCTTGGTGCTGGTCCTCCATCTTCAGTGGTCAAGGTCAAGTCCTTTTCACACATCTAACCTCTCTGACATCCCCTGTTTTGCATTGCTTCTCTGTTACTTCCTCTTGTACCACATCTTTCTAACTCCTCTGCTTTTCTTCTCTGTTTTTTCCCCCTTTTTTTTTCCTGACATACAAAAAGCTTACATAATCAATATATACAAATTTGATAAGTTTGGATAAGTATACATCCATGAAACCATCACTAAAATCATCTATGCCATCAACTTATCCATCACCTCCAAAAATTTCCTCCTGCTTCCTTATTTCCCTCCTCTGCTTTTTAAGGCTCACGTGATTTCACTGCCCCCACCTAAATAATCCAGGATAGTCTCTCTATTTTAAGATCAGTTGATGAGTAACCTTAACCCCATCTGGCAAAGTTCCTTCCTAGCAGTGCCTAGATTTGTGTTTGATTGAATAACCAAGGGGCAGGAATCCTGGTGGGGGTGGAGGGACATATTTAGAATTCTACCACAGCATTTATCAGCTATTTTGCTCATAGCAAATATTTTGCTTTGTTGATAACATAAAATTAATTGTACTCAGTGACTTTATGTGATTTGCACTTTTTCCTACTACATACTCTCTACCACCATCCTGACTTCAGGAAGATTGACTCCCCTTCTATGAATAAAGGGCATGAGTGTTGGGGAGATGGGAAATCCCCAAAACAAGTCAATATTATATTATCAGATAAAAACAATTTTAAGCAAATAATTCTGTAACGATGAACTTTCGAAAACTAGCTTCTACCTTAATTTCCAGGATATTTATTTTTAGAGGTATTATCAAAATAACTCCTTCAATTCACTTGTTGTTCTTTCTGAGTCTCATTTAAGTGCTTCTGCTTGGGGAAAATGCTTGCTATATTTAAAATCCTTCCTTCTAAATCTATTAGTTTATTTTTTCACATAGGAGGCAGCAGGATTTTTTTTTCCCTTAAGTGCTTAATATTTGAATAATCCTCTTTTGGTCATTTCTTGTAAAGCCATCCCAGATTATAGTGAAAAAAATTACTCTGGCAAAAATTTGCTATGTTCCAGTTAGTTATTAAGGTATAGGTGGCTCCTGCTGATTTAGAGGATAGATCTTGCTCATATTCACCTTTCTTGGAGTAAAATATGCCTCTCCTTAACCCCCACCCCTTAGCTCAACACAGAGGTATTCCTGGGAAAATCTCAGTTCATTGCTCTAAAACAGGGGCGTCAAACTCAATTAAAACATGGGCCATTTGGTGCAACAGGCAAGATTCACGCAGGCCACATCACATTTACAAATTTTGTTAAATTTATATTCTGAAGTGAGGATTCAGTAATATGAATAGGATAATTAAAACACTATATAATTGCTTTTATTTAAACATTTATTTTATTTAATGTATTTATAAAACAAATTATTCTTTTTTACCCGAGTGCTCTTTTTAACCTTTTCGCTATTGGGATCTGTTTACATTACGTGACACTGAGAGTGGCAGACATATCGCTTCCAAATGTCGCCGGAACTGAGTCAGCGCGTTTATGCCCACAGGCCCCCAGGAAGGGCACTGGGCCACGTGTATACTCGTCTTCAGTAGTTAAAGGGTTAAGGAGGGAATTGTGTGTACGGTATTGCCTCGATGTCCCCTAAGCGCTATTTTCTTCATAACAATTTTTTCTATTTCATTTTATTTCAGAGCATCAAGGGCCACAAAAAATTACCTCAAGGGCCGCATGCGGCCCGCGGGCCACCAGTTTGACACCCCTGCTCTAAAAGGATGTCGTTTCAGCCACTAATCAGTTTACTATATAATTAAAAGAGTTTCAGAAATCATCAGTCATCTTACTTAGAGTAAGTAATAATTTATGCTAAGGGGTTTGGAAAGAATGCTGATTTCATTTATTTTTATCTCCTTGGAGGAAGAGTGGACTGATAAAACCGTGTGCTGTGTAAGATGGTACATTTTTAGACATACTCATAAGGTTAGATTTAAACAGCAGATCTATCAGTGAGTTCTGAATATTCATTAATCTCTCTTTGTCATTTTATTTGGGGGACAAGGGGACTTTACATAAATATAAAACCTCTCTCAATTCTCGACCATTTGTGGTGATGGTCTAGTTTTAAAATTTTTTTTATTTTTCTAAACCGGCATCCTGTTCAATTTTTTTACATTAGTGAATAAATGGTAGATGTATAGCAAATATTTGAAACTTCGATACATTCAGATTGGGTGAGTGCTGGTTCACCCACATGTTTTTTCCTAAGAAATGGCACTGCAGCCCCACTTAGGAGAAATGAGCTCTCTCAGTACTTAATCACTTGTGCAAGTGCAAGGTGTGGGCTGAGAGATAGGATGCACATGCTTCCGGAGCCTGGAGATACCACAGGAAGGAGCGTGCTGAGGGTTATTAATTTTCATTGAGTACACAGAGCAAGTAGGGTGGGTCTACCTTATTAAACTATCTCACTAAGGTGGATTCAAAATCGGCTTACTTTAGCATTGAAATTAGTTTAACGCTACCTTGATAAAGAGTATGTTGATTACATCCACAATGTTAGAAATATAGCAACATCAATTGTGCAACACTTTTTTTTTAAAAAGAGCTAAACTAAAATATTGAAATTAAGATTAAATACATTCTTTCATTCATGGAAATTGAGTTTAATGAGCAAGGAACTGTGCCATGGAGAATTCAAAGACATGGAAAGAGCAAATGATTGCAAGTTCAGGTTTCTCCACTATGGGTCCTGGACACTCAAATCTCTTCACATCTCTCTTTATTCTTGCCTAAAATGAAAGTGTTTATATCTTAACAGGATGCACATGCTTCAGAAACCTTGGGTATGACAGACTATCCAATTCAAATAGGCTAAAGCAGAAAAGGAAGCTCATTATTAAGAAGCTAAGGCATCATTTTGGCATTGGGTTCGATTTTATCCAAGAACTTGAACAGTGTCACTAAGAGTCTCCTTCTCTTTGCTTTGCCTTACACCATGTTAGCTCCATTCTCAGGCATCATCTGGTGATCCCTGTTCTGGCTCACAGCATCCTTACTGGTTGCGTACCAGCAGAAAGTGCACCTGCCTTCTTTGCTAATATCCAATATGTCTCTTTGCATCTCATTGCTCCAATATGACCCTGTGCTACTCAGTACACTAAGCCCCATAGTGAGGAAAAGCTGATGCACATGGATGAACTTGTCTGTGACAACAACTTCCTCTGAAGAGATGGGGCAGAGTTGGTTGTGTAGAGAAAAACCAAGCTGCTGTGTGAGAGGAAGAGTGAATGAAGGCTGGCTTGCCAAAGTGAAAGGTTTGGACAAGATCATCCCTCTGATTTCTCCAGTGTTGCTCTTTGTTCTTTTGTTATTGGCTGAATTGTGTCCCCATTGCCCTTCCCCCCATAACCTGCCAAATCCGCATGTTGAAGCGCTAACCACCAGTATCTCAGAATGTGACTGTATTTGCAGAAGGGTCTTTAAAGAGGTAATTAAGGTTAAATGAGGTGATAGGAGTGGGCCCTAATCCAATTTGACTGGTCTCCTTATAACAAGAGGAGATTAGGTCACACAAAGACAGCAGGGGTGTTTGCACAGAGGAAAGACCATGTGAAGACACAGTGAGGAAGCAGTCGTGTGCAAGCCAAGAAGAGAGACCTCAGAAAAAAGACAAATGGTCTGATACCCTGATCTTGGGCTTCTAGACTCCAAACTTTGAGAAAACAAATTTCTGTTGTTTAAACAAAACAGCCTACGGTATTTTGTAATGGCAGCCTTAGCAAACTAATGCATCTTCTGAATGAGACATGACCCTTTCCTTCCCCCCAACATACCACACACACACACACACACACACACACACACACACACACACACACACTATCCAGCTACAGGATAGTTTGTTTTGTTTTGCTTTGCTTTGCTTTGCTTTGCTTTCTTTTGTTTTGACAAATGCCATGTGAGTGATACACCAGGCCAAGAGAAGGCGCAGTCCCTGTTTTCCAGGAGCTCATAGTTAGAGCCTTAGCTTAAGTAGAAGGTTAGGCATGTATACCAATTAAAGGAGTGGTTCTCAACCTTCTGGGGCTCAAGGAACACTTTTCAAGCACTAGAATATTTGGCAGCCCTCATGAAATATTTCAATTGCATTCATAGTCATCACGCTACTTAGCTGGATCCCCCTTTAGTACTGAGTCACCATAGTGGACATTTGACCACCCTGCAAATGAATCTTCTTATATTTGTAGAATTGTCCACCTTATAATCCTACTAAAGGAGCTGACAACGCCGGGCATTTGTTTTCCCAGCCTTCATTGCAGCTGGGTGTGGGAAGAGACCCAAGTTCTGCTACCCAGACACACCTGCCTGGACTAAATGTGTAGCTAGAGAAGCAAACAAGACAGAACTGGAGGGACCTCTCTGGAAGTGGTGGCAGTTACAGATAGTAACAGAGGGTTGCCGGAATAAACAATGGCATAGTGCCAGCTGCACTGGTGAGGGCCAGATGTCAGCTGGCTCCATGGTATAAGCTGCAGAAACCGGGCTCGGTCCTGACAAGATCAGCCCTTCTCTGGGATTCCAGACAACAGTCCTGGCTGCTGTCCAGCCTCTTACTTCGAAGCCCAGCCTTCCAGGTGATTGCATGAGCTGCCCCAAATCCTTTCAGCAAATTCATTTTCTGCTCAAAATCAACCAGAGTCCCTCTGTGATTGAACTAAAACCCTGACTTGACAACATTGATATTTGAGTTCATGACTGCCTCCAACTGTCCAAAGTTCTCACCTATTCCAGAAAACATCTGACTTTCCTTTGTTTCTGTCCTTCTGATCCCAAAAGGACCTCGCCCTGCACAAGACCACATTAGTCACTTGGCTTGATGTTACTCTGCCATAAAGGTATAGCTTACATCTTATGTATATCGGCACTTAAAGCAAAGAAAAAAAAAGTATATATATATATATATATAATATATATATATATGCATATATATAATATATATACATATTATATATATATATATATATAATCTTTATTTAAAGCAAAAGTAAGTTTAAATATATATTTAAGAATTTAAAAATATTTGTAAATATTGATTTCCGTTGCACACCTATGAACCATGTGAGGTACCGAAGTCTGAAGAAACACTGAGGTAGGGCATGGAGGATAGGTCTACTTGATTTCTGGAGAGAAAAAGATACAACCTGTGGCAATGGTTACCAATTGGGTAATCATTGGAACCTTCTGAGAGCTTCTGCTTTTAAATACAGATTTTAAATATAGATAACTAATCCCACCTCAGAGAAATTCATTTTGTACATCTAGAGTATAGCCCAGGAAGGCGAGGTTTTATAATGCTTCCCAGAATCAAATGAGACTGTACAAAATGCCCAAATAAGAATGGAGGTTGACGTTACAGAGGGAAACAATGAAAGGGCTAAGGAAAATATAACTAGCAGAACGTGGGAGAGTTATGATAGAGAACCATTACTAGGGCTACATACCTCAACTTTCATGATGAGGAACCAATACTTAATGACTAAAGATAATAAACCAAGAAATGGACTTTCAAGAATTATCACTCAGAATTATGGCAGCCACCATCAGGAGAAACTAAAACTGAAACTTTTCAAGGTTCTGGCTTAATTAGCTCCCTCCATCCAATCACTTCATGCCCATTATGCTCTTTTTTTGTTTTTTGTTTTTTGTAACTCTTCATGCTTTCCATCTGATAATATATTTTTTATTTTGTTTATTCCCAAAGTTATAGTAAGCCCCATTAGGCAAGGATTTTGTCTGTCTTGTTCATTGTGTCCCACAATTGGAACAGTGCCTGGTATGTAGTAGGTGCTTAATAAATATTTGATGAGGGAAGGAAGGAAGGAAGGAAGAAAGGAGAGAAGGAAAGAAGGGAGAGAGGAAGGGAGGGAGGGAGAGAAGCATAAGTAAAGATAGATAACTAGGGAATAGAAAAGGAGTAAGAAGTTTACATTTTATTTAATACTATTGTGAATCATTTGAATATTTTTATTATGAAAATGTATTATTTTCTACTAAAGGATTTAAATGTTCCCCTAGTAGTTCCCATGTGTAGCCAGGTTTGGGCACAGGACTAGGACATGAAAAAAATATCTATAAAGTTAGAGAATTTAGAATCAGCTATGGATAGGGAGAGGACGGTTGCAGGTTTTAGGAGTAGGCTTTTTTTTTGCTTAAATATTTTTCCATTTTTTATTTTATTTTTGTTTTAGTACTAGGCTTTCCCATGTGTCATGTGATGTGAATAACCTTGGAAAGACAGTACCCACCCTTTGCCTAGCACTTTACAGTTATTCATTCCTTTATTGAAAAAACTTTTCCCGATTGTTTACTCTAGTTGGATACCCACTTCAGACCCCTTTTAAAACTCAAACACTCCACAGATGAATAACAAACATTATGTGATCAGTATTTTAGCGTAAACTTCTTACATTGTTTAATTACCTTCTCACTCTGTTTAAAAGCCAAAGCACAGAAAAAAGAGATAAATCTCTCTGCAGGATTCCAACTATGGATATTTTATAAGGTGAATAACAAATGTGATCTTCTCTTTCATCATTTGCAATTATACACAGGCTGAAAGTAAATCTGGAACTTAAAACTCCACCCTTTCTTCTCTTTCCAGAAGCTGATTTTACTCTCAAGGTAGTAAAGTTTATTACGGAGTTTGCCTCATAGCTGTATGAACCCAATCTGGCGTCCATGTCATATACTCAAGTGTACCGATGATTCAGTATTTTAAAGGGAAGAGGAAGGAAATAAGTGAGTGTCATGGCTTGCTCTTGCTGGAGTGCTCTCATAGCTCCTCTGCTCTGAGAGGTAAAGGCTAAAGTGTACTGAAAATGCTCCTGCACAGAGACTGCAGTGGTATGTTCTCAAAATCACTTCCCTTCTATTGATAAATGCAAGATCAGGAAGCTCTTATGCTCACAAAGCAGAATCGGGGCTCAGGACTCAGAGTGACTCAAGTCTTCAGAAGCACAAAGGTCTGGTCTCAGGACTTACATACACATCTCCAGAAGTAACAAGGTCACATCACTTTTAATTATCTGTTTCATTCATTTTCAGGTGAGCCATTTGCCTTCTACATATGCTACTTTTTCTCATTTTCCAGTGGCAACCCCAAAAGATGTGACTTTACACATTACAAGGATGTTTTTTTGTTTTTATGAAACATACCAAAATTCTATATCCAAATAAGGTTTACCCGTTTAAATAGTCATCTTGGGAAAGCAAACATTCAATCCACTTATGTGCCACATCTCAGAATCTTTTCAGAAGCTCTCTCCAGAAATTGTCTCAGGGTCTGAAGTACATTTTTTTAAAAACTCACAATGGCAGCAAGTAGTTCTTTAGAAATGTAATTGACTTAAGAGCAGCAAATTCCCAAAATTTTGGGTCTCAGAATCCTTTTACACAGGTAAAAGTTATTGAGAATCCCAAAGAATTTTTGTTTATGTGCATTGTTTCATCAATATTTACCAGGTTAGAAATTAAAATAGAAAATTTAAATTGTCATTAATAGTTTATTTTAAATAACAATAATAAAGCCATTAAATATTAACATAAATAATATGTTTTTATGAAAATAATCACTACATTTTCTCAAACAAAAACATTTTGGAAAAGTAGCATTAGTTCACATTTTTTAATTGAATATCTGTCTCAACAGAACACAGCTGGATTTTTATATCTGTTTCTGCTTTCAATCTGTTGCAATGTCATTTTAATGGAAATATATGAAGAAAATCCAGATTCTGACACATACGTAGTTGGAAAGGAAGGATTATTTTAAGAAATTTTTCAGATAACTGTGATAATCTTCTTTAATATCATACCCAAACTCAACAAGTGATAGTTTCTTAATGATTAGTTGCAAGGTGAAATCTGAAACCATACCAGTAAACTTTCAGATTCTGCTGCATTAAAATCTATTGGTCTGTCTTATGCTTTGAAACAATGCTTTATCCATGCATAATTTTGTAACATCATGCATTGGTTATTTGGAAACTATTGATTTACTGAGTTGTGCAGATCTTCTGACTCTCAATACATTTCATTATACTCGTACAATAATATCACACGTCATGAAACCTCTGGGAAACTCCACTGTACTCTCATGAGGGAACAAGAATGAAAAAGGCAAGTAACATCTTAATATTATTATAAAAGAATAGGTTTCACTTCATGGACCCCCTGACAGAGTCTCTGAACCTTCAGGGACCTAGACCATACTTTGAGAACCACTGACTTAGAGGATGAGCCAAAAGTCTTTCAGAGTCAAGTCTTATAAGGTATGTTTCCAAATTACACAACATAAAACATGTGGTTTAGAGAGTTAATAATTTCAGCTACTTTAGCAGCTTTAGTGGAAAAATAAATTTCAATGAATTTTTTCTGTTGTCAGGTGTTTTGATGAACATCAGGTTTCATCCCCTTACATCATATAATTCATGATAGTGGCCCAGTTTAGATGCTGGGATTGCCCTAAATCACACAGAGAGTTAGAAACTGATCTGAGTCAAAGTCCACAAAATTTAACACAGTCACAATAAAAATATTTTCATTTTTCAAACCCTAGATGGGGGCCCATACACTTCAAGCAATATTCAAAAGACGATGTTTAGTATAGGGAATGATATGGAAATCTATGGAGTTTACTGGGGAAATAGAAGATTTTCTGTAGTTCTAATACAAACATTCCTATCTGTTCTCTCTTTTTAAAAAGGGAGTTATTATTATAGAATTTAATAGCTATGAATTACTAAGAGGCGATCTAGTCCATAATCTAATTTTACAAATGATGAAAGTGAAAATCAGAAAATCAAAATTGGGTAACTACCCTGAGGCTGAGCTGAAACCAAAATCCAAGTTACATACCAACCTACATGGCGTTTTCTGCACAGACTAAGAAGGTTATCAAAAGAAACTGTCCCATCTTACAATCAGCTTTGTTTTTCCCATTTCTCACTCAATCCAAATTGGAGATGTGCAAAAATGTATGCACTGATTCAGAAATATTTTAGACTTTTTCTTTTAAAAACAAGTAAGTCAATTTTTTTAAGTTGTGTTCTTGTAACTCATCCTGAAGTCACAGGTGACATTCTATTAGCAAGGGACAAAGGAATAGTGATATAATCTAGTGAAATGTCTACACATTGCAAAGCTAACTACAATCATAAAATTATTATCTATTTTATCTGCCTTGGTGACATTCTTTCAAATGTAATAAACTAAGGTGCAGGGTTTTGAAATAGGCAATAAAAATGATACTTACAAAAATGACTAAGGATAGGTGGAGTGCCATTAATTAAGCTATAATCCCTTTGAAATCAGTCATTACCAGCAGTTTTTAGCTATGGACCATTAACACTCTAACTAGCAAGTCATTAATAGTGGTAATAACCAATTCTGAGGAAATCATTGCTCGAATAAACTATATATAATGATTTTTAAGCTTTGTAAAAATTTTCCCACTTTTATGTTAACCTTTGAATAATAAGTATGGGCAGAATTAGCTAAGAATATTGCTGGCTCATTTATTAAAACATAATGCTTGTGTCTGTCTATCCCTATATATTTGTCTATCATATCCTTCATGTTTGAGGATGGGGCTCCCAACACACCAGTGTGTAGAGGGTTTTGCTAACCTCTTTTCATACAATATCTGTAAATCGTGTAATTTGTAACTGCCCTCACTATTTAGAGCCCAGCATCACCATTGATTTCATCTTTTAAAGATCAAGCCCACTTGAAGTCATTTTTTTGTCCAATATCATCTAAGTCATTTTGCTGATTTGTTTTTTCTTTTTTCATGATTGTAACACTGAGTTTCTTTAGTAATGTAGACAACCCTTTTAGCTTGCTTCAGATGCAAGGGGTCATACCCAACACAGGAACAGACCTAATATAGGAAAGACGGTGGATGAAAGGCTTCCTGATTCTTTGCTACATACTGATAGCCCAGAGGCAAACACGTTGGCCTTGACTGCCTCCTGTTTTCCAGACTGCTGGGCTCCCGCAGGGCTTTTGGTGATAGCTTTTACCCTAGACATGTGATCATCATAACTTGGTCTTATTTTTCCTTCACTCTCAATCTGGGGCAAGAATTTGAGGGAAAGGTGTTGAACCCCTCTGATACATTTAATATTGATTAACATCACAACATGACTCTTAGATAGTTTATAAATCATAAAGCAATATTGGGTAAACTTATACTCCCTTTTAAAACAATGAGCCAAATAAGGAAAAATTTGGGGTTCATTAAAAAATTCTGGAAAAAGTAAGTAAGCAAGCAAAGTAATGCTTCCTTTCCATCTCTACAACTTTAAGTCTCAGTCCTCAAAAAGGAATGCTTCCAACAGGGAATACAACCATGGTCCCAGTGAACTGGACATTAATATTACCACTTGGAGCCATTCTGGCTTGTCCATGCTGCTGAACCAACAGGCAAATGGGGAGGGCCACTGCACTGGCCTGGTAAATGATCTTTACTAACAAGGGGGAGCTGGGATATCGCTGCACATTGTGAATAGGATGGACTATGCCTGGAACTCAGGGGATTTGATGAGACACCTCTTAGTACTTTTGAGTTATATTTAGGATTATGGTTACTAGGAGTTTACAAACTTCCAAAGTATCATGCCAAACCTTTAGTTCCAAGACAAAGACCAAAGGGAATATCTCAGTCTTCAACTTTACAATATAGCCAGAAACAAAACAGCCTATGCACAAGAGGGGAACAACCCAGACCACTAGGTCCTAGAAGAGTGATCCCCTCAAACTTAGGAGAAGATCCCTCTCTGAACCACTGAGTTCCAAGAAGTCCAGGTGGCCAGACTGAATAAAAGGAAGGAGAGAAACAAAGTGAGCTTGTCACCTGCTCACTTCCACATGCCATCAGTTCTAATTCCAGTGATAGATGCCTTTGTATCCTCCCCAATCATAAAAGCCCAATGTGATTTACAAATCTGTCTCATATACCATCATACTCACATATAAAGTTAGAATACACTTTCCCTCGATTTAAAAAGATGGTCAGATATTCCGAATACGGTTTCTAAACAGGATTTCATTACTAAAGAGAAAAAACGTATATGTTTCTTGGAAGTCCTCTTCCATTTGAACTCAAAAAAAAGAAAAAAAAAGACTTGGTTCTCTGTCATGCCTGAGTACATCATTTTTTTAAAAATCAATTATTATATTACCATCTATTAAAAAACAATAATAATGAAACCTTATCTTTTGAGCTGCAAGAACTTTGAAAAGTCAGTCAAAGCCATAGTTCAATACAAGATCACTTAGAAGTTCAAAGACAATATCATATTAAAAATCAAACCTTTTAGGCATTTATTTCTAACTAAAAGTCACCCAATATTAAACTGGAACATTTCACTTATTTAAATTCCCTTTAATGAAGATCTTTGTACATCTTCTAATCTATATTAGTCCCTGATGATTATACCCCGATGATATTAAAACCCCAGTCTGTCAAAAACCGCCAGAAAACATCTTCAAATGTACACTTGGCAGCCTTTCTAATATTGAGTTGAAAATGTGAAGAATTATTTATAGCTAGGATGTTGCATTTTCTATTTTGAAAATAAGCTTTAAATTTAGTAGCCCATTTGCTGACTTGAATTAGGTGAGAAGAGCCATCTACCTGGAGTAATTGCTGAATAAGTTAAAAAATGGGGAGGTTCAACCTGGTTTCAGAACAAATACAGAAACACAAAGGAAAGCTGACAGGAATCCATAGAAAGTGAGATGTTTGAGAGAATGCATGAAGAAAAGGAAATACTTGGCTGAATACATGAACTCTCTTTGTCTTAATTTTTTTCATGCACCCTGAAAATTAATCATTCATCTTAAACTACAATCTTCAGCCAAAAAAATGCAAAATATGTAAGTAATATTTAAACAAAAATACCACATAATACAATTTTTAGTCTTCCCTCACT
Organism: Hipposideros armiger; assembly: GCF_001890085.2. NCBI lineage: Eukaryota > Metazoa > Chordata > Mammalia > Chiroptera > Hipposideridae > Hipposideros > Hipposideros armiger. The sequence goes on along the minus strand of NW_017731668.1, from coordinate 1,290,498 downwards.
TCATGGATCACCTCTCAACCAGAGTGCTCTTCACATGTTTGATTTTTTTTTTTTGCCCATTTATCTTTCAAAGGAATTTTGAAAAACGATGTACCCCCTCACCTATTTATTTAATTGAAAGTTAATATTTTTATAACTTTTTATTGTTGCAAAGGATCTAATTTCAATATTAAAAGTATTAACATTTATAGATATAACTGTCACTGTCACATCACTCTTTTCAACATATTTAATAGATTCTAAGTATTATACTTTGTTCTTGTCATATTTTAACATCTCTGAAATTGAGATGAGCCTCATTATTGCTCTGGCCAGGTGGCAGGCATGTGGGTCAATGACTGGAAAGAAAATTCTAGAGAAAATAGCATTTAATAAATGCTGTCATAAGAATGCTTTTCATTGGAGGAAAACAAAGTCTAGGAAAATCCAAAACATCAACAACTGAGCCAAAAGTGCATTCAAACACTGAGAATCTAATATTAACAAATTTTAGTAATTTCTGAACTATTTTTTTGCTTGTATTTTCATATATACACAAGTAAAATTGATGGTAAAGATCCAAATAAGTCTAAAAGATCTTTTTCAATAATTAGAATAAAATTTCTAACTGATAAAAAAAAAGCATCATATCATTTTAAGTTATAGAATTTTCTCTGGTCTGCCTTTACTTAATTAATAGTGCTTCTTAAAATAGCTGGTACCTTAGATTTAATAGAGTATGAGACTATAAGGTTTTAATACCCCAGATACCCATTTTTTAAATTACATAAATAAACTCTTCCTTTTTATTGTGGTAAAATATACATACCATGAAATTTACTATTTTAACTATTTTTAAGTGTACAGTTCAGGCATTAAGTACATTCACATTGTTGTGCAACCATCACCACCATCCATTTCCAGAATGTTTTCATCACCCCTAACAGAAATTTTGTACCTGTTAAATAATAACTCCCCATTTACCCTCATCCTAAACCCTGGTAACCACTATCCTACTTTCTGTCTCTATAAATTTGACTATTCCAGGTACCTCGTATAAGTGGAGTCATACAATACATGTCCTTTTGTGTCTGGCTTATTTAACTTATTGGACCAAGCATGTACACACACACACACACACACACACACACACAAATTAAAAGAAAAATATTATTTCCAGAGACAGTACAGTCTAAGTCCATATTAAAAATAGTGCATCCAGTAAGATAAGGATCAGCTACATATAACTAAAAACCCAAAGAAGTGGCTTTAACAAGGGAGAGGTTTATTTCTTTACCATTGTAAAGAAGTCTGAAGGTGTACAGGCCTGAACTGGTATGGTTAGGGTTGGGCTCTTTCTAACTCTCCACCTCCCCAAGATCTGGCCTTCATCCTTATGATAACAAGATATAAAGATATGAAACTCAAGCTGCTTGAGTTTCAGCCTCCACATCCAAGATCCTGGCCATATGATAATAAAAGACCTTCCCCTTGAAAGGAGATCTCTGGAAAACCCCATTTACTTCAACTTGTATGTCATTGGCCAAACTTTTTATAGATTTCCCTGCCCAAAAAGAAATCATGTTTTATATTATCATTAAACCAATTATTTCATCAATACCAAAGGCCCCTCATAAAAATAGAACTCACAACAATGTATTACCAAAAGAACTGTTTTATATAACGACCATTTTAAGTTACATCTAAGCCTGACAGAAGCACTGGTTTTTCAAAAAGCTTGATCCAAGTTGAATTTTAGTGTTGATCATCCTTCTCTCATAAACTTTATAATCTGACAGGAGGCAGTATAAAGATTCATTGTGCTTATTTACAAGGAATATCCTCAGTGATCAGAGAGAAGGTAAGGGGTAGAGAAGCTCATTTTAGGTTTTTCACATTTGCCACTTTCTTAATTTTACTTATGCTTAGACTGTGCATGTCTAATGAACAGCAGCTGTTTTTAATATTATATGGAATACACCTCCAAGAGTAACACCCAAATAATCAAATTTTAAATGGTTCATTGGGGAAATCACAGGCAAGTATGGATGGGAGTGAGAGAAAAGGGAAGTTTCCTCTGAGGAATCAATGATTTCTGCAAAATGGCAGATGTTTTCAGTTAAACATCCAACTGGAAGTTTTCTACTTCCCATCAAATGCAAAATTTATCTATATAATCCCTTCCACTGACACAGCACAGAAAATAAGATGAGAAACTTTTTTAGGCCTGAAGAACCCACATCAGGCATTTTTTCAGGAAGCTCGCTGAAACAAAGTTTTTAGCATTTCAGTATTGCATAGAACTGCACAGTTGCTAATTGAGAAACTCAGAAATAAAGTACATAAACTTCCTACAGTTAAAGTGTAGGAATAAATAAATACAGACTTTCTGGGAATTCTGTGTCCAGAAAGGAGTGAAATTTGGACCATCATGAAAAAACAGGAAGTAACTGACAAATGATTAAAACCCCTTGAAAAAGAAGAGGAAACTCAGGCAGAATTAGAACATGGATTTTTTTCCTAAATAAATGTAACAAAGTATGTGCCTAATTATTTAGTGGAAAAGATTTAAATTAATTAAAAATAATAATATACCACATTATATATTGTTTTACTTTGCTATGTATACATCATTTTATAAGACAATTATTTAAAATACTGTATGTAACCCATGTTTCTTCAGGTCACACAAACCTGGGGAGTACAAATGAGTTCACATAAACAACACTGTAGTGAAAACAATAGGCTATAGACAAACAGGATATCTAATATACAAAACAGAATAGAGAGTCTAGAAACAAACTCACACATATACAGTCATCTGATCTAAGACAAAGGTAACACTGTAGTGCTGTGAGGGAAAGATAACCCTTCAATAAATGGTGTTGGCCAACTGGATATTAATATTTTTTTTAAAAATGTACCTTGACCCCCAACCTCATACCATACATCCAAATCAAGTCTAGATAGATTGCAGATGAAAATGTGAACGGTAAGCAGTAAACATAAGACAACACTTTCATGACCCTGGGGTAGACAAAAATTTCTAAATGAGGATGTAAAAAATGTTAGCCAAAAAAAAATAATTGAAAAACTGAACTATGTTAAAGTTAAGAACGTCACTCACTGTTCTTCATAATGTCTTCATAGAACACCATAAGAAACACCATAAGGATACATGGTCTTCATAGGACCATAAGGAAATGAGAGGTAATCCAAAGAAAGGGAGGACATATTCACAACACCTCTCCAACTATGGATTCATATCAAGAATATAGAAAGAACTGCACAGTGGTAATAAAGAGACATAAAACACAATAGGAAAATGGGCATATTTTTCACAAAAGAGGATATACAAATAACCAATAAACAAACAAAAATGTGCAGAGTCAAGAAAATTAAAACCAACCACAGCACGATGCCACTCTACACCCACCAAAATGGCTAAAATGAGAAAGACAGAAAATACCAAAGAACATGATGCAACCATAACTCTTACACACTGCGGGTGAAAAAGCAAATTGGTTCAGCCACTTTAGAAGCTGGTTAGCAGTACCTATTAAAGGTAAACATACACCTACTCTATGATACAGCATTTCCAGTCCTTGGTAAATACTCAGTAGAAATGTGTAAATATATTTACCTAAAGATATGTACTAGAATATTCATAGCAGTACTATCATCAATAGCCAAAACTAAAAACTACCCAAATGCCCACCAATAGTACAATGAATAAATAAATTAAAACATTCAAACAATCAAATAGGATTGTACAGCAATAGGAATGAACCAACACGTCACAACTGGATGAGTCTTGCAAACATAGTGTTAAGGTAAAAAAAAAAAGAAAAAAAAGCCAGGCATAAAAGAGAATACAGTATAATTCCATTTATATGAGGCATAAAATCAGTTTTCCAGCTATGCAGTTGGAAGTCAAGAGAGTACTTGCTCCTGGCAGGGATAGTGATTGTAAAAAGGCATGAAGGACACTGGATCCATCTGGGTACTGGTTACACATGCGTGTTCAGCTTGTGAAAGCTTATAAATCTGTACACTTAAGATATGTACACTTTTCTGTATGTGTATTACACATTAATGAAGAGTTTTTGTTGTTGTTTTAAGAGAAAGTTATGGACTTAGGCTGCCTAAGTTCACAGTGGCTGGCTGTGTTGATTTTGAGCAAATTACTTCATCTTAGAATGTCATGCTGGTAAAATGGGAATAAAAGTAGTAGCAACTTCACAGAACTCTAGAGAAGATTAAAACTCCACCACAATGTAGTAAACAGGGTCCCAAAAATTCAACTGGGTATAAACATAAGTCATGTTGAAAGGTTAATCAAATGACAGGGCACGTCTGTGCAACTCACCAGCTGGGAGCTCCAGGAGTCCAACTATCCAATCCAAATCCATCTCAATCCTGGCTGTAGTTTGTCATCACTTGATGGCAAATGTCAGCTCTGCTTTGAATATTAATAGAGGTAATTCTGGATTCTGTGGATAGCCAGGAGTTCCAAGACAAAGAGTTAGTTGGTGCCCATTTTGTCATGACAGAGAAATTGGGTTGGAAGAGTCTAGGGCCTCTACCTTCCTGCTTCCTAAGCCAAGATCATCTTCTATTTCCAAATTCAGCCTGACACTCTCTTCCATTTCCCTCTATCTTTGAAGAGAACTTTTAGATCACTCTTGTTTGAAATAAATTACAGGCTGGGCAGAACACAGGAGAGAAATATCAATCCCCTAATATCTGAATTTTCAGTTTAGACAATGGGAAGTTATTAAATAATAAGTCATGTGAATAAAAAGTACTGTACTTACTTAATAAATGTTATTTTCCCCCTCCTTCCTTTTGACCAACCCACTTTGCAAGTCTTTCATACTTCCTGAAGATCTTCCCCAGCTATTTCCTACAGTCCTCAGAGTATATGTGGGGTTTTCTGCCACTGAATCCCATCACCACCTAAGACACAGGACTAATAAACACAAAAATTCTGTAACTCATGAAGCATCACTGTTTTCAGGAGTCCTCAAAATACTGCAGCCAGGCTGTCTTCCATGCCAAAGAGAGGAGAATGCCTTCCTTCCCCTTTTGGATTTGAGAAGAGGGCCAAAGAAACCCTGCCCTGTATAACAATGTCTTACAGAGGTTTTGGGGGGGAAAAAACAACTCTAAAGTCTTGGGACAATTGGAGGGCTTTTTGTTTTATTACCTTTTATTCTTCTTTTATGTGTAGAACCACTCTGTAGTATAAGAAGCCATGAGGACTCAACAGCCACATTGTATGGGGGTCTCAGATCTCTCTCTCAGATGACTGACATTTTATTATTGGGTCCAGCAAGACTGTTTCTTTCCTCAGGATAATTTCAGTCCCCGTTGCAAACACACTCCTGAAGCTTGTCACTCCATTAGACATACCTAGATACAAGGTTGGACAATTAAGTTTGCAAACTCATCCTAGAAAAAGTGCTGCACACCTCATTGCTGAATATCACTATGGTCACCTTCAAAGTACTCCCCTTGGGAAGCTATGCACTGACGCCAGCGCATAGTCCACGCTTCAAAGCAATTTTGGAACTCTTTTTCTGGAATGACCATCAGAGCTGTTGTCGTATTACCCTTGATGTCCTGAATGTCATCAAAATATCTTCCTTTCAATATTTCCTTTATCTTTGGGTAAAGAAAGAAGTCATTGGGGGCCAGATCAGGTGAGTAGGGAGGGTGTTCCAATACAGTTGTTTGTTTACTAGCTAAAAACTCTCACAGACAGTGCCGTGTGACTGGTGCATTGTCGTGATGCAAGAGCCATGAATTGGCGAAAAGTTCAGGTCGTTTTCGTCTTTTTCATGCAGACTTTTCAGCGCTCCCAAATAGTAAACTTGGTTACCTCTGTCAGTTGGTACAAATTCATAATGCAAAATCCCTCTGATATCAAAAAGCTTAGCAACATCGTTGCTACAAGTTTGCAAATTTAATTGTCAGAACTCACATGTCTGCTTTTCAAGAGTGAATGCACTTGTACTCAAGGAGAAACTTCCCCCAAAACATTTCATTATGTTCTAGTGGGTTTATAAGATATAAAGAACACTTCATACATCTCTAAAGATGGATATCTGAATCAGATAGATTCACTCGAAAAATGGGATAAAGACTTTGGGGCCCAGGATAGGCTGCAGGACTCATCAACCTTAGTACAATGGATATCAGTCTTTCTCTCTACAAGGCCACATCTTCCGGATGCATGACACAGGATATATCCAGAGTCCACAGAATTCCCAGGGCATTCACTGCAACTTCACCTTTTGTCTCCCACTCAAGAAAACATGTTGGAATGTAAGAAAGTACAAATGATGTTTAATTATAGATATAACCTTGACAGTGCTCTAATCTACGAAAGCAGTAAAACCTTCACGAGTTTTAGTTCTTCCTGATTAAGGAAACATTACTTGCAATCCATTCCACCATCAATGGTTTTGATCACTGAGTGTCTCACACTCCTATGACAGTAAGACACACTACCTGAATAAGATTCAATTCATCAAGATTCATTAACTTACAAAGGACAAAAGCCCAAATCAAACTAACTTGGTGGGGGGAAGGGAATTTGCTGAAAGTAGATGGGGGAATCTCACATGAATGCAGGAAAGGCAGGGTAAAGCCAGAGATAAGTTGAATGCTGCCTAGACTTTTTTTGTCTTGGTCTTTCATAGCTGCTTGCTTCTCTCCTAGAGACCAGTTTCCTTCACATTGCAGAGAACATGGACACCCACGCTCCTGTGGCTCTCCCAGCCAGAGAGGGGGTCTCTCCCCTTGATTACCACATGAAAAACTATGGAAGGACAGTAGTTGACAGCATTTTTGTCAGGTGCCTATCCCCACACCAGTCTGCAAGGGCCATAGGGCCTGGTTCCAGGATACAGAAACCCTTGCAAACCATGGCCAATGCAGAGAAGGGAAAACTACTTATATCTGTTACAAAGATCCATGTCTGTCTGGATGCAACATAGTTTCTGTTCTGATTATGGCATTTACTGAATGTAGGAGGTAAAGCTAGCAGAATAAGTCACAAAAGAATCCAAAATCAAAACCTAAGAAGTAAAGACCAATAAGTGGTTTTCTCAGTTAAAACAGCCAGACATTAGGCTTAAATCATAGTTGGATTGAATATCACAGCAGTCTGAAAGTGAGTGAAAAGAAGTTGTTTGTGACTGTCTGATGGCTCCCCATGATAAGGCACTGATCCCCATCTTTAATAATAACCAATAATAAGCACGCTGCACGACTCTCTTCTACTTCTAATATTATGGGTAAAATTGTGCAGGCCGAATCAAATGCAATTACTGCTTTAGGCCGAATGGATGAAAACCCACAGCTCCTACACATTAAAAAGATTCAGTGGGTGAAAGACCTAAAGAAGAAAGATGTAATAATGTTGTTGTTTTTTTATGATTATTATTTCCATTGTTATTATTTTGGTTTGGGTTATTATTATTATGATAATTACTTTTTTATTGATACTTCTTCTTACGTTTATCTTGAGACGGAAACAATAACTGCCCAGCTTTCCTTGTAAACGTGCCAAGGGAGTAGTTGGAAGTAATGATGAAAAAGTATTTTTCTTTTATATTAGTCCTACTACAAAAGGGGTGGCTACTCTTGGTGTAAAGGTAGCTTTATGTCACGTAAAATAGAGTCATATTTTTTTCCAAAGCTGTTCACTCAAATCTGGAAGTAACTTCTTCTTTCTTATGAAATGGCATACTTGAATGAGTATCAATCAAATCTTCTGAACTTCCCTTCCTCATATAATATGCAGAGTTAATAAAAAGGCAAGGCCCCAGTTTCTATGCCGGGGTCTCATTTTCCCTCATGTTCCAGTGCTCCGTTGACTCCGTTGATTAAAGAGCTCACGTAGCAGGGTTTCATGTGATCGGTGTTTTTCAGGAGAAGAAGAACAAGAATTAATTGATCTTTTGTCCCTGAATAATACTATTTGATGGAAATTTAATAGGAACTGGTAGATTTCAATATCACCAGGAAGCCATAGAGAACTTGACATTTCAATTTGTTTCTGAATCATTCATATAGGAGAAAAGCTAGGAATATACATACGTTAATAAGCTTTCTGACAGAGCAATGAGGAAGAGAGGAGAAGAGAAAGAACTACATGGATCATTCATCCGTAGGAGACTCAGCAAGAAATGAGTTTGAGCTGTATATAAAGATTTCTTTTCAGCCGTGTTTACGAGTTAGGAATAAATAAGTGTATTATTACTCTGGGGGATTATTCCACTGAGAGCCTAAGTTTAAGATAAGGCAGATTTGCAAGATTTTAGGGGACTTCGGGAAGTTCTTTGATCTCCCTCACACCCCAGCTGGGGCATCAGTTAGTCACTTGCACTGGGCCTGGACAGCCAGTGAAGCCAGTGCTCGGCACCCCCACTGTAGCCTCCTGCACTCTCCTGATGACCTCACATCCATCTTCTGAAGCATTTTTCTCCTCCTCAGTTCTCAAGGCCACCTCAATGCCCAGCCTCTCTAGGTACACCAGGAAGCAACCTAAACAACCCACTCTCTTCAAGGCAGTGGTGACTGAATGTGTTACCTTCGCAGTATTTGCACACTAAATGGGGGAGGACAATGCTTCATTATCAAGAATGACCTAGTTACGTATTTTCCAGCCTACTGCCTGACAAGCGCTACCACAGAGTACACAGCCTTCCACAAACCTGAGCGCCACAACGTGTACTCTTTAGCAAGCTATAGCTATGAATGTGAGTAAAGAAACAGATTTTTCCTAATTTACCTTTCAAAGCACCCAGATCAGCCCTCCTTAACTAACCTAGATAACTGACTTTTTTAGAAAAATTTACTTTTAGGTTCTCATTAAAGGGTGAGGAGGGTTAAGATAGTTCATTTAGGAGATCTAGTCAAGATGGCAGAGTAGGTAAATGTTGTGCTTACCTCTTCTCACAACCGTATCAAAATTACAACTAAATTACAGAACAACCATCATGGAGAATCATCTAAAGTCTAACTGAGCTGAAGCCCTGCAACTAAGGACATACAGAAAAAGCCACCTCAAGGCTGGTAAGAGGGGCAGAGATGTGGAATGGGCTGGTCCCACACCCGTGTGTGACCATTAAAATTCAGGAGGGATGCCTTGGGTACAGAGGTCCCCCCTAGAGGAACAAGAGGTCCCAGCCCCACACCAGGCTCCCCAGCCCAGGGTTCCAGTGCTAGTGGGAAAAGTCCCCATAACTTCTGGCAGTGAAAACCAGAGGGGATTGTGGCTGAGTGAGACAGAGGGCAACTGCACTCCCAGATGCTCCTCTTAAAGGGCCCACACACAGACTTACTTGCTGACGGACTCAGTTTGAGCTCCAGCACTGGACCAGCAGCTTGAGAGGTGCCAGGGACATACAGGGAAGAACTGAATTGTCTGGCTTCGGGCGAGGTCTGGAGGGGCAGTTTTCTCCCAGATGAAGGGGCTGACAGAAGCCTTTGTTTCTTTGTTGAGCCCTCCCCATTCCCAGTGTGCAGACACAGGTAGACACAATATCTGAATCTCCATCAACCTGCCTAACATCTGTCATTCACCCTGACTTCCTGAGACCCTTCCCACCCAAATTCTGGGCCTACCCAAGCCATTTCTGTTTTTCTGTATAACTTGTCTTAACTCATGCAACAGACTTTTCTAAAATCTCTCAAAGGTTCACAAAACCCAAACAAGCAGCATTGGGCTTCAGCATGTCCAATACCTCTGGCGGAGCAGCCCTAAGCCTGGCACTACGACCACCAGCCTCAGTTTGTGGTGCGACCTCTCCAGGCACCTCCAAGCCCAGCACAAAGGATGGCCCTCTGCAGATTGCTTCCTGATTCATTTCAGGTGGCCCTGGGAAGAACCTAGGCTGCAGCTGAACTTGGCCTGTGGTGGGGCCCCTCCCAGCAAGCCTAGGGGCTTACACAATTGGTGGCCAGCTTCAGATCCAGCCAGAGGAGCATAACCCAGCCACCTCTGGTGACAACACACTCAAAGGGCACAGTGGGCAGGCACCAGGGCCCTGCTAAAGCAAATACTACTCCATAGGGTCAGCTGCTGCAGCACAGTTCCTCCACTATAGTCACAGCCAGTCCTCACAGCTAATCAGCCCAAGGATCAATCCCTCCCATTGATGTGCAAACAGCAACCAAGTCTCAACTACAACAGGAGGACCCACACAATCCACACAAGGGACACACCTGGAGCCCCCAGCTCGTGACCAGGAATTCTGCTACACTGAGACCCACAGCACACCTACGGCATAAGGCCACTGTAGTGAGACTGGGAGATATAGCAGCCCTTCCTAATATATAGAAACTAAACACAGGGAGGCAGCCAAAATGGGAAAACAAAAAAACATGTCCCAAATGAAAGAACAGATCAAAACTCCAGAAAAAGAACTAAACAAAATGGAGACAAGCAATCTATCAGACACAGAGTTCAAAATACTGGTTATAAGAATGCTTAATGATCTCAGGGAGAACTTCAACAAAAAGATAGGAAACCTAAAAATAGAGATTAAAAAACATTAAAAAAAACAGTCAGAAATGAAGAATACAATAACTGAAATGAAGACAACATTACAGGGAATCAACAGTAGATTAGATGAAGCAGCAGATCAACTCAGTGATTTAGAAGATAAGGCAGAAGAAAACATCTAAACAGAAAAGCAAAAAGAAAAAAGAATCTCCCCAAAATGATGATAGTTTAATGGGCCTCTGGGACAGCAGCAAGTGTACCAACATTCACATCATAAGGGTACCAGAAGGAGAGGAGAGAGAGCAAAGAATTAAAAACCTATTTGAAGAATTAATGATGGAAAACTTCCCTAACGAGCAAAGAAATTAATATACAAGCCTAGAAAACAGAGCGTCCCAAACAAGATGAACCCAAAGAGGCCCACACCAAGACACATCATGATTAAAATGCCAAAGATTAAAGACAAAAAGAGAATCCTAAAAGCAGCAAGAGAAAGGCAACTAGTAACTCATAAGAGAGCTCCCATAAGATTGTCAGCTGATCTCTCAACAGAAATTTTGCAGGACAGAAGGGATTGGCACAAAATATTCAACTTAATGAAAAGCAAGGACCTACTACCAAGATTACTCTACCTAGCAAAGCTATCATTTAGAATTGAAGGACAGATAAAGAGCCTCCCAGACAAGAAAAAGCTAAAGGAGTTCATCACCACCAAACCAGTATTACAAGGAATGTTAAAAGGACTTCTTTAAGAAGAAGAATAAAAAAAATATGAATAATAAAATGGCAATAACTACATATCTATCAACAATTACTTTCAATGTAAATGGATTAAATGCTTAAATCAAAAGATAGGGTGGCCAAATGGATAAGAAAATAAAACCCTTACATATGCTGCCTATAAGAGACTCACTTCAGATCCAAAAGCACACACAGACTGAAAGTACAGGGATGGGAAAAAGATATTTCATGAAAATGGAAATTAAAAAAACAAAAACCAAAACAAAACAAAACAAAAACTTGGGTAGCAATACTTACATCAGATAAAATAGACTTTAAACAAATGCTATAACAAGAGACAAAGAAGGACCCAGTGATCCCACTTCAGGGTATTTATTCAGAAACCTAAAACACTACTTCAAGGAGATGAGTGCATCCATATGTTCATTGAAGCATTGTTTACAATGGCCAAGATGTGGAGGCAGCCTGTGGGTGTCCATCGATGGAATAATGGATAAAGAGGAGGGAGTACATATATACAAGGAAATATACCTTGGCCAGGGAAGGGAATGGGTTCTCACCATCTGCAGCGGCATGGATGGACTTGGAGGGTATTGTGCTGAGTGGAGTATGTCAGACAGAGAAAGACAGATGCAATGTGATTTCTCTTATATATGGAATCTAAAGAACATAATAAACAAACAAACAAAACAGAAACAAACTCATAGGTGCAGAGAACATTTTGATGATTGTCAGATGGGAGCGGGGTTGGGAGGATGGGTGAAAAGGGGTTAAAAAGTACAAATTGGTTGTTACAAAGCAGTCATAGGGATGTAGGGTATAGCATAAGGAAAATGGTCAATAATATTTTAATAACTGTGTATGGTGTTAGATGAGTATTATACTAATCAGGGGGATCACTTTTTAAATTACATAAATGTCTAACCACCATGCTGTACACCTGAAATGAATATAAAATAATACTGAATGTCAACTGTAGCTGAAAAATTTAAAAAGGGTGGAAAAGGTGAAGGAGAATAAGACGGTTAAATTTCCCAGGTATAAAACAAATAAGTCATGGGATTGTAATATACAGCATGGGGAATATAGTCAATAATATTGTAATAGCACAGTATGGTGTCAGATGGTTTCTGGACTTATGGTGATTACTTCTTTAGGTATATAAATGTTGAATAACTATTGTGTATGCCTGAAACTAATATAATATTGTAGTTTAGCTATATTTTAATAAAACTCTTTAAAATTTTTCAAAAAGAAAATTCATTTAAGTATTTTGTTTATTAAAAAATTAATGTGCACACAACATTTCAAGAAAAAATATCTTGCATAAAGAGAGGTTTGTCAAACATACATGCAATCATCCACACTTGCAATACTCAAAAAGAAGAAAAATGGACAATCAGAACACATGCATTTAAGATGCTTCCATCATGGAAACTAATAAACCATTCATGCCATCTCCGGCCTTATGAGGTCTTTGCACCTGAGACAGCCTATGTGGATTGTAATTAATCATCATACATCACCAAGCTCCACTTGCTACCTAACAGATGAGCCCTCTGTAATCCTAATGGTTTCACTACTTTTGTTCATCTGTGGACATTTTCTTTTAGGGTACCGCACAATTGAGTGAGTCTGTATCTCAAGTAACTTTTAGTTTTGTCTTTTTGTTTCAATTAACATTAGTCAGGTGTAGTAAATTGAATAATGCCCAGCTACACCCAAGGTCTCCACATCCTAATCCCCAGACTCTACGAATGTTTCTTTATATGGCAAAACAATTTTGCAGATGGGAGTAAATTAAAAATCTAGAGATGGAGACAGTATCCGGGATTATCCAGGTGATCCCAATGATATAATCACAAGGGTCCTTGTAAGAGAGAGGCAGAGGGAGATACTGTGACCAAACAAGAGAAGGTGATGTGATGGCAGCAGCAAAGATTGCAATAAGACACTTTCAAGATAGAAAAGGGGCCACAAGACAAGGAATATATGTGGCCACTAGAAGCTGAAAAATACAAGGAAATGAATCCTCTTCTCAGAGCTTCCAGAGAAAGCCAGCCATACTAATACCTTAACTTTGGCCCAGTGAAATCGATTTCAAACCTCTGACCTCCAGAACTATAAGATAATAATTCTGTGTTGTTTTAAGCCACTAGATTTGTGGGAATCTCTTACAGCAGCAAAAGGAAATTAATATGCCAGGCATGAATATTTTATTATCCTATAAACCTACAAATTCCCTTAAAATTAGGACATTTTTACCCTTCAATGATCTATATTACTTGGGAAGCTTATAAATAATACTGGCATTCAGGATGAAATGAAAACAACACTTTTCATACTAATATGGGTTATTGATCAAAAAGTATTTACTCAATACTTTGTACAAGGCATTGTTCTATAAAAGATAGTTGAATGAGGTACCTTGCTCTTAAAAAACTTTTTTTTTAATGGTAGGAAAGCAAAACATGTATAAAATTAAATAACTTTGAGCATCATATCTGAATCACTTGGGAATCTCCAAAATACTTTCTGGCATGTACTAGATGCTCTATGTTTTTTACTGAATTAAGCTCATGTGATGTAAAACAACAGTACAAAAGTTGCGATGAAGCAGCCTATGAGTAACTGTGAAATTGTTGTTATTTTAATTAATAGTTGAGGAAGAGAGAAAGAGAAAGAGGGAGAAAAGAAAGGAGGGAGGGATGGAGGAGGGGAGGTGGGAAAGGACAGGTCTATCAGCTGGCTTTCAAAACAGGCTGGACTGAAAGGTAAGTGGGCTTCTCAGTGGAGTACCTGCAGCTGTACCAAGATTTGGCCTTTACTGGTGCACGTTCAGGCCCCCAGTTTACCCAAGGCTTGTCAGGTTCTAGAAGATCATCAAGTCTGGAGGTTGTATTTGGAGAATCCTAAATTTTATACAGAGGTTATGCCTCTGAGTCTATATATTTTACTGAGTATTGTTGCAAAGGCTACAAGGTGAAAAATCCAATCACAAAGAGACAAAAATCAGGACTCTGTTTGGTTCAGAACTCAGATGCCGATCATGAAGTTACTAGGTTTAGGGAGTGCGATTAAAGCCAAGGTCAAGGCTGGAAAATAAGGCAATGATGACAAAATACTTACAAATGATACAACCACATAGATGTAATGATGAAGAAAGGGAGTGTGGGAAAAGATAACACCACCTTTCATGCCCAGAAGTAGACAATGTGGAAGAAAGATAACTGAGTGTGTGCAGCTTTGGGATGGTTCTAGAACAGGGCATCGTGAAAGTGAGGGAGAAGAAAACACAGGGCACAGGAGGAGTCTGGGACTCAGGCCTAAAGAACTTCACGTGTGAAGTGGTTGAGTGTGAGTAGCTTGAAAGTTTTCTTGTGAGTTGGTTGGGTTGTAGTAACCTGTGGCCACAGCACAGGACTAGCTATTTTGGCCAAACTTAATCCAAGTCATAATAGTAGCTAACTTTTATTAAGAACTTACTATGTACTAAGCACTATTCTAAAGACTGCTATCTCATTCAATCTCCCCAACAACCCTGTGATTTATATGCTGTTACTATCTCTATTTTATAGGTCAGTGAAGGAAGCATAGAGAAAGTAGACAACTTGCCCAGGTTGGATCTCAGGTTAATTTTCTTCTCCTCAACATCATCTTAATCCTCATATTATTTCCAGACCATGGCAGGTTATAACAATGACCTGGCCTGCCTTTAAATTATATTCAGAATCTGATTTTTTGTTCACTTGTTTACTACTTCCACTGTTACTACCCTAAGCTAAGCCATCACTCTGTCTCACTTGGATTATTAGAATCGCCTCAACTAGCCTTCCTGCTTTAACACTTGTCCCTGTATAGTCTATTTTCAATGCAGCAGCCATAGTAATGCTTTTCAAATACGCCACACTTCAAAAAAGACTATATCCAAGTGATCAGTATGCCTATGTAGTAGGGGTGCTCAATATGAGGGATCATCAGGGGACTGCAAATTTAAACCGCATACAATGTCACTGCATAACCACCACAATATCTAAAATAAAAATGCAAACAAAAATCAAGTGTTGGCAAGATTATGGAACAGCTGAAACTCTCATAGGCTGGTGGGTACAATCACATGGAGAAACTATCTGGCAATATCTGCTAAAGGTAAACATACCCTATGACCCAACAATCCTACTTCCAGGTATACAGCTAACTGAAATGGATACATACGTTCACCTAAAAACTTACACAAGAACATTCAGAGCAGCGCTATTTGTAACAGCAAAACCCAGAAAAACCCACAAATTTCATCTATTCATCTACAAGAGAATAGATAAATAAGCCTCACGGGATTTGATTGTGCCTCACAGTCACGTAATCAAGTACCATACAATAGTGAGAATAAACAAACTACAACTACACTCTAGAATGAAAGAAGCCAGACACAAAGTGGAACATGCTATTTGATTCCACGACTATCGATAATTTTGTGTGTTAGAAGTCAAAGTAGAGGTTACCATTATAAAGAGGAAAATGTTAGTGACTGGAAAGAAGACACAAGAAGAGATTTTTGGTGCTGGAAATGTTCCGTTTCTTGAGCTGGATGCTAGTTACGCAGTTCGAGTTTTCACTTTGAGTGAAAACTGAACACTTATGAACATTAACATGTATAATATATTTATATTTAATATACATAATATATACATCATAATGTTATTCAATTAAAAGTTTGAAAAAAAATATGTCATTTCATCTAACTTCTCTGTTCAACCTCCCCCTCCCCAATGTCATCCCATCAAGCTCAAGAGTAAAAGCCAAAGTTCCTGCTGTGGCTTCAATGCCTGGCTTGATCACCATCTCCTATGTCTGATCTGACCTCCAGTGACTTTCCCTCTTGTTCACTCCATTCTAAACATACATGTCCCACTGCTGTTGCTGCCTCAGGACCACTTCCTGTTCTCACTGTTCTTCCCCCAGATATCCGCATGGTTTGCTCCCTCTTCACCTTTAGGTCTTTCAAGCAAATGTGATATTTACAGTGAAAAATGTCTGATCACTTCATCTAAAATGACAAGCCCTCCCCCCCAGGACTTCCTTTCTTTTTTTCTGGTTTATTTTTTCTCATAGAACTTATTACTTTTTAATTTGCCATAATATTTGCTTGTTTGGTTGATTTGGTTTATTTATTTATTTGTTTGTTTGGTTGGTTGGTTGGTTGATTGGTTTTTATCTGTCTCCTCCACACTAAAATGCACTCTCCATAAGGATAAGAATATTTGTGTGCATCATTCATTTCTGTATTCTCAGTACTTGGCACATAGTAGATACTCAATAAATATTTGTTAAATGAATGAGTATAGCTTTTACACCTTTATTATATGCATTAGTTATGGGCATATTTGTCTTCTCTAATAGACTGTAAATAAGACATAGATAGTGCATGAGCTGTGATAGGAAAATACGGTGAAAGTTCAAATTAGAAAAAATGTATTACAGTAAAAGAAACATTGCCATTAATCCCCCTCAAAACACTCCCTCTCACTTCAAACATACCTATCCCATCGTTCTTGCCACTTTCTGAAGCAGTTCTGGAAGTCCTCTTTTATGAATGTCTTTAGTTGCGCTGTCATGGCTGCCTTGATGCCCTGAATCAATTCAAAACATTTTCCTTTTATGGTCATTTGACTTAAGAGCCAGAAGTTGCACAGTGCCAGATCCAGTGAATAAGGTGGATGAGGACACACTGTAATATTTTTATTTGACAGAAATTGCCATACCAAAAGCGATGCGTGACACGGAGCCTTTCCATATAAAAAACTACGGTGAATGCTGCTGCTGAGTGCCATCCAATGGAAAGGCAGGGATCTTCAATACAGGAAGCAGTGCCTGGAAACTTAGTAAGTGTGACAAGTTTCAACTTGTTCAGTGCAGTCAGTCAGGTGTGAGCTACGGTTGAGAGAAGGTGTGTTTTAAAGTGTGCCATAAATCATCCTCCACCATGACAATGCTCCATGTCACACATCACTTCTGGTATACAGCAATTTCTGTCAAACAAAAACATAACAGTGTGTCCTCATCCACCTTGTTCACCAGCTCTGGCACCGTGAGACTTTGGCGCTTCCCCAAAGTCAAAATAATTGAGGACATTGAGGCAGCCAAGACAGCACAACTAAAGACACTCAGAAAGAGGACTTCCAGAGCTGCTTCAGAAAGTGGCAAGAATGATGGGATAAGTGTGTTTGAAACAAGGGGGAGTATTTTGAGGGGGATTAATTGCAATGTGTCTTTTACTGTAATACTTTTTTTTATTTAAACATCCACCATATTATTTTAATTATACCTTGTATTAGTTTCCTAGAGTTTCCATAACAAATTACCGCAAACTTGATGGCTTAAAACAAGAGAAATTTATTCTCTCACAGTTCTAGAGGCCAGACATCTCAAATGAAGGTATCAGCAGGGCCACACTCCCTCCGAAAGCTCTAGAGGAAAATCCTTGCCTCTCCAGCTTCTGGTGGCTCTTGCTGGGATGTGTTATAGGCCTGATTGTCAATAACAGACAGCGGAGAGCAGTTGGATAAAAGGCCTGGAGGTCAGCGAGGAACCCAGGCAGAGAAAGGTGAGCATATCTAGATCATCATGGCTTGTGTGGGAAAAAGGAATTCAAGTAGGATTCACAAAAGCAAAAGTCTAGAAAACTGTATAGAAGGAACAAGGATAAAGGAGAAAGGTAATGTTTCAAGGTGACAGTCTAAGAGAAGATAAGACTGCATATTAAACTATTATATAAGGCAAACTCATAAATATAATTGGCCTCATGAATACAAGGCAAAGAGGGGAAGGATTTCATATGAATTGCTATAAAGGCTTGAGTTTCTGGAGCTATATAAACATAAATTTACTAGGGATAGTTAAATTAAAAGTTATGATTTAGAATTATAACTTCTGTTGTGATATGGTTGTGTCTGATTATCAATTTCATTGACTATGTAGTTTTTACAATTAAAATAATGATCCAACTTTTTTTCTAGGCCCTCTCTCAGCAGAAGGGAAAGCTTTAAAAAGAAACTTATCACTAAAGTTATCACCATTTATATGCTTTAACTACACTGGTGACTTGTGGCTAGTTGATAAGTTGTTGGGGCTTTTTTAAAATCCTATCTTCTATAGCTGAAGAGAGAAAAAATGTTTGCTTATTCTTACCAACAAACGACCTAATGTCAAATCTGGCAAAGGTAGGCATAAGCCACGCCCACCTAGCATCCAGTTTGACAAAAATTGGGGGCACTCAAAACCCTTTGCTTTAGATTCATGTGTGACTCATGAAACATAAGTCAAGCATGGTGACCCAAGATTTTTTGGAATGTGGTAAAATTTAAACCTTAGATATTTCTCATTTCTTAAAAAAAAATCCTTCAGAGGAGCTCTAATGAAACCATATGGTGAGGCCAGAGTCTGACAGTAAGACTTGCTAGTAAGAAGCGATCAATAGTTACCTGAGGCACAAAATAACTGAGGTCAGGTTCTCAGAGCCTAAATGAAATCTAAAGAGTCTATCTTACTTCATGAATATCTCTAACAGCCCTCATGTTGTACAGTTGATTCTAAAAGGCTGACTAAACACCCAATAAAGATATTTTGCCTTCAGAATGTTTAAGCTGTTCTCTGAATGAACCCTGTTCACTTTATGAATCCCTCATACATGACACAGTCTGTTTGGACAGAATGAAATTTGTCCCAGTTTTTAAATGGAAAACACTTAACTCTCCATAATCAAAGCATCTATCCTTGATTTTGATGAAGGGAAGTGTAACCAAAAGAGGAGACATTCCACCCAAAATTCACTGATTTCTTGCCTGAATAACCTCAAACCTAGTCCTTCAGGCTACTGTGGTATATGCGCAGCAGATGGGCTCTATACAAAATGGATCCATTTTAGACCACTTGACTATCTTAATGAGAAATCTTCTAAGGATTGCATCCAACTATTGCAACTAATTAACAGTCTTTTTTCAATCTTTCACTCTGTGTTCCTGAGTTAGAGCATGTCTATTAAAATGCTTCCACAATGCATTGCCATTATTTTTCAGGTATGCTCCCCAACTAATCTACATATTCTTGGGAGGGAAGGACTGTAGTCTAGTTATCTTCCTATACCCAGCATTTAGTGCACCGAAACAGAGTAGGAGCTTAATAAATCTTGATTGAAAGAATGAATTGATGAATGAAACATTCTATAACTATTGAGAACGATCAAATGTTTGTGACAAATAAAGAGAAATGAAGAAAATCTGATTTCTGTGGTTGAAATTGCTTCAAGTGGAGACTAGAGGCAGAAAAATAAATTAAGAAAGGTATTGCATTGTTCTAATGAGATTTTATTATGTGTCATTGCTTTATATCAAGAGCGATTATTTAAATGGTGGTATGTCTTAACCTGTAATACTAAGCTAAGCTATAAGAGGCTCTAATATACTTAGGAGGCTGATTATAATTATGTTCATTATAATTTCCTTTCACTTGGTACTGTGGTATGTCCTCAAGTCCCATCTTCATTTCCACCCTGGGACATGTGCCATTTATAGTTTCCCAACCTTCCAAAAGCTATTTCATGGCAACAGACTGTGAGTTTCTAGAAAAGGCCTTAAGGCACTCATTCAGGGGCTGCTGTGTGCTAATCAATGTTTCTATAAATGACATAGAAGCTATATGTTAGATAAATTGTGCACTTATTCACAAAGAGATTCATTAATAAAGCTTTTCTAAAAACAAATGTGTCCACATGTATAATATCAACTGGACAGCAGCTCAGGAAGCTGGCTGTTCTTTATGCTCAGGAAGAGACAATGAGAGATGGCAGTAGATTTCAGAGCTAACAGTCTAAAAAAGTTTTAATAATAATGGCTGGCACTTACGGATGGTAAATCAGGCTTGGGTGAGTACTTGATATACATTATTTCATTTAATCTTGATCACAACTCTATGAAGACTCTCCATTCTTACAAAGTAAGAAACTGAGGCTTAAAGGGGTTAAACAACTTGCTTTGAGTCACACAAGTCATGTGTGATAGAGCTGGATTTTCACCAGGTTTTCCTGACTCCAACTCCTTTGCTTTTACAATAGCTGCTATTATGACATTATGTTGGCAGCTGTTTCCACCACAAGAATCTGCCTCATGTATGGAGCCAGGTCCAAGCTAAGGCTTATCTTATTTGTTGCTCAATTAAGAAAAGTACTGAAGCATGCTTTGGATGCCCAGGCTTCATTTCCTCCTTCCAACAACATGATGGCTTTCTCACACTGAAACCAAGAGTCCTAGATGTTCCTTCCATCTAAGTCTTTCCTCTCAGCATGGTCTGGAGGTGGCCATGAGCAAAACTCAATTCAGTCAACCTCTTTTTCCCAGGGCCTGAATTTAAAAAGGGCCTCAAACACCAAGGAAACCACTAGAATTCATTCATTTTAGGCCCCATGTGGGAAAATTGATGAACATGCCCCACTAGGGAAACCCAGTGGAGCTGCCTAGGCCTGCACCTCCCAGGCCTGGTTCTTCCTTCTTCCTGTCAATCTTGTGAGAGCTGTATCTCCTTCTAAGGAATTCTATCTTCGCTGAAAATACCCAGGCATTTTTTTGTGACTTGCAGCCAAATAACTGAATCAACTGAGGTGATCTCCAATTGTTAGGAACATTTCCCTCAAATATCCCCTTATGGAGGACAACATACAATATGAGTATCATAAGGCAGACAAATGAACTTAACACAGCACTCAAAACTGTGTAAGAGTAAGTTCAAGTTGCGAGTGTCCTGTTATGACACCAACATCATAATCTTTTCTATAGTAACCACAGAGGGCCCCCTTCCCCTATATCAGAAGAGAATTCAGCATCTGCCTCCCCTAACCTCCTAGCTCCTCTGCTGAGAAGTGCAATGAGACTTTCAACTTCTGTTGCCAGCTGCTTTGGACAAGGGGAAAAAAATAAGAAAAACAGTGGTGGTGAGCTCAACTCTAAAGGTCCTAGCAAGTGGGAGAGCAAGACTGAGTACAACTGGGAAGCTAGGAAGAGTACATCTATTTAGCGATCTAAAATAAGCTGAATGAAAAAAGACATCTCAGAACCCAGACTGGGAAAGTGAGGCAAGGAACAGGCAAACATGCTGTATAAGGTGTGGAGAGGCCATGAAGAGAAAGCCATTTGGTGTCAGGATGTGGCAACTCGTAGATATGAGAGTTAAGGGTAAGAAACCAATGATCCTTCTCTGCATGGGGATAGCTAAAACAAATGAAATTTTGCTCCCACCAGTTAGAAAATCATTATAAAATGACCAGTAAATGGGCTGAATGCATTGAAAAAAAAAAGACTGCTAATACTAACACCAATATTTTGACAGTAGTCATTCTAAGTAATGACATCATAGGTGATTTTTATTTTATTCTTATATTTTCTGAATTCTGCAACAGTCAATGTTCAATGCAATTTTTCTGAAAATCTTTCTTCAATTATTCTTCAATGATTTTTTTTTTTGGTAACTATATGTCAAGTGATAAGCTGGTTCCAAAATTCTGTAGTCGGTCAGCACATCAGAATGGTCCAGGACTTGGGGAAGGTCAGTCTGTGTGGAAAGCTCTGTGACATCCATTTGCCTAGGAAGTGCTTCCTCCCTCACCTTTGAAGTGGAAAAATAAATTGCACCATAACTTCCATTGCTGCAGCCCTCCTCATAGGGATCTGCCTATAAAGTTGGCCGACTCACCCATCCTCATCCTCGATGTCTATTCTTCCAATACCTATAGAATGTGTTCTCCTTGAAACAGTTGACATTCAACACAGGAACTGGGCCTTGCTGTGAACAAATTTCTCTGGGCTTGTACAGCCTTAATTTATTCAACAAAAATTTATTTTGAACTTGCAATGGTCAAAGAAAGTTAACTTTTCTCTACTACATGGCATAAATACACTGCTCATTGCCCTATTTAAAGGGCCACTCCAGTGGCCAGAAAAAAAACAACAATTTTAATTTTTTTCACCTGTAAGAAGGGGGATTTATGGCGTGAGATTAGGAAAGAGGTTCATTTTGTATTACTTTGTCCCCTGGGCTGTCTGTGCTCAGTTGAATATGGTACAAGCCCTCTTATCTGATAAAATGGGCCTAATATTTGGCGGTCCTATTGATTATAGCTCTCCATCATTCCCAAACAAACCGCAACTAGAATGCATGTTTACTACCAACACTTGCTTTTTTGAAAGTGTAACAGGCACATCAAGATACTTGCAAAATTCCTGAGTACAGCAAAATCTTTTATAACTGTCTTACCCTCACCTAACTCAATAGATGTTCTTTTATATTGACTCATATTTAAGTCTTTCATCCGCATTGTTATTCAACAATAACACTTGGCTTCACTCCCATAAATACCAACTTTTGTAATATTTAATTCAGGACATACAGAGTTGATGCCTGTTTTGTCCTAAACTTGGCTAGAATGACAACACTCTCCATTTATACATCACAACCATATCACCTAAACATCTAGGTAAAAGTGATGCCTTTATATCATATTTTGTAAATTCTTCTTTCCTATCTAAAGGTTTACATTGATCTCTGCACCTTCTACCATGGCATTACCATGCCCTTCAAGCTCCATTCTTGGCCCCTTAATATTGCCTTCTTTCTTTCTAGATTGTGTATCAATATCCAGTCATCTCAGAAAGCTTTGTTCCTCACCCCAAGGCCATTCAATTTTAACCACAGCATATGGTCTCAGATCCCCTGCTGGGGGCTGGTCAGGGAGATACTGGCCTCCGAGTCAATTTGCTTTAGGTTCAACTGCTTTAACAGAGGAGTAAATTTAGCATCTTGGGCCAGCACTTTGTATCCCCATTCTGTTCTGGCATCATTGCACTTACATTTTTACAGATTGGGATGGAGCAATGGAAATGAAAGACTTACATAGTGGTGGCAGCTGTTGGTATTAGATTAGATTTCTCCCAAATTCTGATAACTTGTCAATAAGTCTTTCATAAGAATCCTGTCAAGGGCCGGCTGAGTGGCGTGTTGGTTAAGAGTTGGCTTGGGAGCGCTGGCTCTGAGCAGCAGGTCCGTGGTTCGGATCCCACATAAGGGCCAGTGATGCTGTGCCCTCTACAGCTAAGTTGGAGAACAACAGCTCAACCTGGAGATGGGCTGCTGTGAGTCGCTGGCTATGGTGTAGACTGCAGTAGAGCTGCAGTGGGTTGCCATAAGCTACCATGAGTGGCTGGCAGCTGGCGTGAGTCACCGTGAGCAGCTGTCCAGTGGCCGGCAAGTGACTGCCTTACCCCGGAAGAGCGCAATGATGGTGCCAACTTAGGCCAGTGAAGCAACGTCCTCCACAACTAGAGTGAAGAACAAAAGGACAGCAACTTTTCTGTTCCCCTTCCCCAATTCCCCAATGCTGTTCCCCTCCCCCAACTCCCCAATAAAATCTTTAAAAAAAAAAATGCTATCAATATCTTTCCACTTCATCTGATGTCTTTACAGCCCCCTAAACAGTTCTTCCTGATTTTCCCTTTTCTTATTTCCCCGTTCCAAGAATGATTTTTCCCTTGGCCATTTGATTTCTTCTAACCAGTCCAAATTTTCTTTGGCAGCTACAAAAATAAATCTACCATGGCCTTTGTCTACTCTCTTTTCCTCTCAGTGGAGGGTCACTTCGGGACCCCAGGTGAGAGGTGCTTCCCTAAGCATAATGGAACACCATGTGGGGCTGCCTGTCTCTGATTGTCACATAACTAGCTCAGGGCTACTGCTTCCCTGAAAATGCCTATGATGTCAGCAGGGCTGCCCCATTTCACTGCTGATGAGAGGACAGGGCTGTTTCTGCCTTGGCACAGGCTCCCCTCACTCCAGCCCCCACCCATCCCTCACAGGCCTTACTCTTATCCTGCCAGGAATTCTGAATGCTGAGCTGCAGAAGGTACTCATATTTAACACTACTTTCCGTTCTGTCAATACCAAAAATAAATTATGAGCCCTGGGTCAATTAACCTGACAATCCTGAAAAGCAGGGATTCCTAGGCAACTAATGACACTTTTCAACAAAATGGCCTAGCTCTTTTACCCGGCAGTTCCTGGTTTCTAGGAAGTGAGGAAGGGCTAACACCAGACTCCTAGGGAATGACCTCTAATCTTGCATTTTCAGAGTATTGTTTGTTTTTTTTATTTTTTATTTTCATTATTTTTTTTTTCTGAAAAGGCAGAATTGGGATAAATGTGGAATTGATCCCATGTCTGCCTTGCTTGCTGTATAAGCCTTGATCCAGGAGTGGCCCCTGGGCTGGGAGAGCTGTGAGTTGGCATGCGGGCCTTGGGCCTGGATGCTTAGAGAGGTATAAAAGGATGATGGGAAATCACCTGCAGCATCCATGCACATTCCATGTGGGGAAGGGACAAAGAAAATGATAAGCCTGGGTAGCTGCAGGAACTTCTAATGAATTGAAGATGCTCTACTGCTGTATCCCACCCTGCAAGCTTCATAAAGCTGAATAAATGTAGTAGTAGACTAAAGCCTATTTTGTCTTGTACATGTGATTGCCAACTTGAACTTGTATGAACCACTGTGGGGGAACAATTCAGTTGTAAAGTATTCTATGTATTTAGGAAACCATTTTCAATAGAAAACAATGAAACATCAGTGACATTAAAACACTGGTTACATCTACATTTAGTTCCCATTGTCCTGAGTTTTCTGTCCAGGCAGCCCACTACCCTGGTCCTACTGCCCACATCTCCACACTCTCAGGTGAGGCTGTCTGTCAATTTTCTCCACTTTGATCAGCCAAAGCCAGGTTTTCTCAGAGCTCTTTATGGGATCTGACAAGTCTGTGTCATTCCTTAGGAGCCAAGGCTAATCTACAGGTCTTCCTCTCCTCCCCTGCCCTTTCCATCTAGAGCCCAGTTTCCTCAACTATAAAATGAAGAGTGTAAGAATGACAAAGAAAAAAACACACATAGAGAACTAGGGATAAATTATTCTGGCAACTGTTTTGTTAAAATTTGATTCACACAATTCTTTCAACATTTCTAAACACTCATTTGACGTTTATAGAGAGTAAGTACTTGGAAGGCAGCGACCATTGTATCTTGTTACTCAGTTTGTATGAATCTAATACCTAAATCAGCTGGTACTAAGACAGTGGTAGGGATGGAGGTAGGAGGCAAGGAGAGTGTTTGCTTCTGCTTCAGTTTTTAGTTGAAGCCAGTGAGCATCTGCTATTGTTATACTAGTAGTCATTTGGGAGATTCAAAAGGGTACTTCTCTGTGGCTGGTGGGAGTTTCCTTCAAGACGATCAACATAATGAAAAAAAGTCAAATGGAAATGATTCTAGATAACAGCCAAGCTGGAAATATTGGTCCTAGTCAAACAACATCAGAAAGGTTTCCATTTCCCTTTTGTCAATAGCAAATTAAGTAGCTCCACAGCTGACCAAATAGCACTAAGAAGAAAGATAAAAAGAGAAAGAGAAGCACAAACCAGAGTTATTTTACCCACCCTGACTCTTGATCAATGTCTATCACTTTAACCAGTTGCCCACATAGATCAGAACTGAGCTTTTCAAAATTTTTTTGCCACACCCAACTAAGAAATTTTATTTTCTATCTTTTTTTTATGTTTATTTTCTATGTTTTCCATTTATTTTTTAATGCAGGCTGTGATCCACTAAATTGATTTCGTGACTCCCGAAATAGGTTGTATTCTCCAGTTTTGAAATCATTGGACCACAACCATGTGAGAACTTTCCAGAAACTGTGTTAAAATTCAGTAATTATTCTTACCCAGTGTTAGTTTAGATGACTTCGTTGATTGATCTCTCGGGAAAGTTCAAAGTTCCTACCCTCTCATTCTACCCCACTACTCTCCCAAGAAGGAGGGTCCTTCTCCCTGTTGACCTAATTCCAGGACAATGCATTAGGACTCAGCCTAGTGACTGGAGGGTCCTAAGGGATTGAGTGGACAAGCACAGGGTTATGTAGGAGAAGAGGAACTCTCCCAGAAAGGTCTGAGACAGGCAACAAGACACCTACTCCCTAGGCCTTTGGAAAACTCTCTCATCCGTTTCCCTCTGCTCTTCTCTGATGGAGGAGATTTTGGGTGGTTCTTCCACACATTGGAATGGAAACATGGAAACTTTAGGATGAGCAGGCAGAGCAGTTCCTTCAGCACACTTGGGTTTTGGCCATCAGGTGGGACAGAGTAGATATTGCTTCTTAATGTGGTCTTCTACGAGGTGTCTGGGAATTCTCAATAGTGTCATAAACTACTTTGCTCAAACTGGCAGAATTCTAGTGAGCAAAGAAGCCTTAACTCCTAAGTTTTCTTGAGTTTCTGTCCTACCCTCCGCCTCATCATCAAAAGACTGAAGGCTGTTGGAGACAGCATACATTGTATATGTTTCAGCCTGGGAAATCATCTTACAATTATCAACTGCTTCATTTTTAGTGAAGAAAATGGTTGCCTTTGATGAACTTGAATATGAGGCAAAGGCAGGCCAACACCTGTCTTTTTATCTCCTAAAATCTGACATCTGTGTGGTCTTGATTTACATGATCAACTATCTAAAAATTAAACGTCTCTAAGTAATTATATTCAAAGCTGTATCTATGAAGAGATAACTTGTCTAAATATGAAAAAGCTATCCAGGCTCAAATACTATTCAACATGACCCAATTCCAAGGCACAAGTGATTGAATAACCCTCTTCAGTTTTGACTCATCCACTGGAGACAATGTAAGCCTCGTGAAGCCTCTTCATCACTGAATGGTCAACTCACCATTCAGAGCCTAGTTTAGAAAATACACCCACTAAACATTTGTTGAATGAATGAAAACAAGATAATAAGTAATAAATAAACAAATAAATAAATAAAAAGTACTGCAAAGGAAGGAGAAGACTTGGTTCTAGCAAAGTATGACAATAAGCAGGAGACACAGAAACCCTGAGGATCTATTGGACCAGGACCCACAGGTTATTTCAGAGCTGCCACTTCTGTTGCTCCTACTTGCGTGGGACCTAGCAATGGGGAACCAGAGGACTAGCTGGGTATCCTGCCAGCCTCCAGAGACTTCATAATCCTCTAAATAACTGTGGTAATTGCAAACATTTATCGAATCTTAACGAAGTATTCAGCCCAGCTCCAAACACAGAATCAGACTCAGTGCCTCCCCATGAAGCAAATTCCCTTAGCTACCAAAACACCATTAAATAATGACTTTCAACTTAATATCAAGAGACAAATATCTGTATGACCACAAAGGTTAAGAGCTCTGCTCCCAATTACTAAAGAGTGCCAGTCTTCTTTATTTTTAATCATCTGTTTTATTGCTACTATGTTGTCAGAGTCATCACCATAGCGCCTAGCACATTTTTTATACAGTTAATACAGATCTTTATCAAATGTGAGAAGTGTGTTCATTTCCCCTCTTAATGCCAGGCTCCCTCCATGAATTGTCTCAGACAGATGAGATGAGATGAATGCTGTGTGGGTTTAATGAGAAGCCACCGTCCCCTCTGAAATCCTTTCATTTAAGGACCCACTTGAACATTAATATGATCAAAGGATTTCAAAGAAGCCAGGACCACTATTTTCACTAAAGCAAGAGTCAATCCAAGAAACCCATCCAAGAAAGAAGGGCTTTTAAAAACAAATGTAAAAGCTTGTTCTCAAAATTTAAACAGAATGGCGAATATTAAACAGCCTCACGTGCAACTGTTTGTTAACCAAAGAATAAAGATTAAAAGAGAGCTTTCCCCGTCCAGATTTCCTGGTTTTCTTCACACAGCTCAAAGACCATTTTTACTAGCAGTATTTTGACAATGGAGCTACGTGTCACACTCAAAACACAGCATGGTGATTTCAAATTGATACATTGTATGCAGGTATTGGTATCTGAATGTGCTAAATCACTAAAGCGAGGTGATATTTCAATGCAAGCGCATCAGTAGGCTTTGGCATGAAACCTCCAGCAATCAGTACTATGCACAAAAGGGAGATGTCAGAGAGAGAAAATTTTTGTCCTTCAAATAAATAAAAGAATTTTAGTGAAACAGGCCATGACTTATTTCTACTTTGACTTCTTGCTGCTTAATGGCTGCTGTCTGTCTTTTAGGGGTTTTTTTGCATTTACCATTTGGAGGAAAGCCTGTTTTGTTTAACTAGGTAGTTTGACTCCAACTGAAGCTCATGATACTTTTTTTGTGAAGCACTGCTGGTGGAAGGTAAAGAAAACTGTTATTTTTAAATCTGCAAGTGTTTTTTTTTTTTTTTACTTTTCTAGAGAAGAAGTCTTAAATTCTTTGGATGCAAACTGCACCTATGATTTGAGAAAATCCTTTCAGTGAATTGCTGGTTATGCGAAGATAAGGCAAAAATCTTATTCTGGAATAGAGGTGACAGACTCAGTGCTGCTAAACTGATGGAGCTGATCACTGTGATCCGTATCTGTATACAAAGAAGCATAGATTAGTGGTTATGCATTCATATCATGGAGCTAACACTGCCTACTTTCAAATCCCAGCTCCCACCATTTACTAGCTATGTGACTTTGTCACAATTTACTAATCTCTTTGTGCCTCACTTTCTCATCTACAAAGTTGGATAGCAGTGCTCCTCATAGGGCTGCCTGAGGATTATATGAGTCGATACATTAGAAAGTTAGAACAGAAACTAGAAGGTGGTGATCTCCACATATGCACAGGCTTATTATTCTCTGTTGATCAAGTTTCATCCCACAGATTATTTCTTCTAAGAAAGAAGAAAAGGAAACAAACTCAAGGGCGGAGATGTAAAGAGACTTGGCAATGAGACAACAGCCTGGGGCTGAGGACAGAGCAATAGGTAGTAGCCCATAGACAGGACTTCATTCAAACAGCAGCCATTTAAATTTTCTCAATTGCAATAACTTTCAATTAGTCTCAAGTATTCAGTTAAATTTCTTTAATTGTGCAGCCTCATCTCAACCACCGTTGTGGGACAGAAGAAAGAAGCAAAGATCCAGAGCTCGACCATGGCCTGAGAAGGCAAAGAACAACCAGAAAGATCTGCGGAGCCTGGACACAGGCCCTGAGGACTTCCGGGGGCAGGTAGATTGAAGATTTCGGTAAAAGCCTTAACAAGAAGTGTGGGGACTTGTCCCCTGAGGGTTTGAGCAGGAAATGGAAGCGTGGCCTTATTCCATGGTCACGTGTGGATGTTTACCTTCTTGGCTGCCTAGTTCCACTTTCAATGTTTGAGGGATTCCTACAAACATTTCAAGTGCAAGTACTGACTTCCCCAGCCCTGCGTTCTAGTGCCTTCCCCACCCCTACACTCTAGTGCCAGATTGTGTGTGACCTCAACCAATCTAACTGCCCTCAGCTATAACTCTTAATCTGATAACAAAGAAGCAAGGCAGGAAGGAGTCATCCTGGGAGAGGCAGCAGCAGTACGCTTTCCTGGGAGCCCAGGCTGTGGACTGGTGGCAACAGATGCTCAGCCGCCTGTTCCAGGGTGTAACTTAGGCTCTGGCCCTGGTCACCCCGCCTCCCTATGTTACTGTCCTTGTCTCAAATCTGGCTCTTTAGGCTTCCTGTCATTTCTGAGCCCTACCCAATGTTCTTCCAAAAATTTTCCTTGTTTACTTAACACAAGCTGGTTTTTCTTGTTTACAACCAAGAATCTTAACTGGTACAATCAAGTCACCTGGGTACTTGAAACATGAAAACAATTTATTTGGGGTCTTCTTCATTAATGGAAAAAGAAAACACCACGGAGAGAATATTTTGGAAAGGGCAATTTACATTGGGTGAGAAACTACAGCCTTACAGAAAGGACCACAGAATTATCCCACCAATTGAAAAGCCAGGTCATAAATATTTCTCCAGGCTCAACAATTTTCATCAAACTTTACCTGCCCTTAGCAGGGCCATTGTGATGATAACTTTGACCAGAACATCATTAGCCAAAAGTATTATACAATTCATCAAATCCACAAATATGTGCAAGTTCCGATTAGTTTAGCCCACTGACTAGCCACACTGCCCTCCAAAGGATGTCCTGTGAGCCCCAGAATGTCTGCCTGAGCAGCCCCCCTGATGCCACTATGGCTCCCAGCCATCCAGTTCAACACCACAGTAGTTACCCTATAGTTCCTTGCCTGGGCCAAAAATTTTGCTGAAGTGAAAAGAAAAAAATAAGGTAATATTTATAAAGCTGAATTTATTTAAAGAATTGGCCTTTCCACTATTTTCACTATGGGAAACAATATTGAGTTTCCTCAAGAATTAAAAAATAGAACCACCATATGATCCAAAAAGCCCACTTCTGGGTATATATCCAAAAGAAACAAAATCATTATCTCAAAGAGATATCTGTATTCCCATATTCATAGCAACATCATTCAAAATAGCCGATGTATGGAAACAACCTAAGTGTCTATTGACAGATGAATGGATAAAAAATGTGATATATATATTTTTTTTTAAGAAAGGAAAAACTATTAAAATTACACTGATGGTAACCACTTTGAGCACCTCTCGTAATTGCAGAAGTCAAACATGACTTGTATTCACCTTTTGTTATCAGTATATATTGATTATTACAATATTAATAGTTTTTTTCTTTCTTAAAATGTGCATACATTTTTTTGCCACCCTCTGTATAATATTATTCAGCCTTAAAAAAAGAAGGAAATCCCGCCATTTGTAACAACATGGATAAACCTGGAGGGCATTATGCTATGTGAAATAAGTCAGACAGAAAGAAATAAATGCTACATGGTATTACTTACATGTAGACTATAAAAAAAAAAGTCAAACTCACAAAAACAAAGAGAAGAAAAGTGGTTGCCAAGGGCCAGGGGTGGGGGAAATAAAGATAGGTTGGTGAAAGGGTACAAACTTTCAGTTATAACATAAAAGCTATCTGATGATCCAATGTATGTCATGATAACTATAGTTAACACTGTATTATGCCAAGGGTGCCAAAAAAATGTATACAAGTGGACACTTTGATCAATGTAGCTCAAGCAGTAGTTCACCATAATCAGAAGTGTCTGGTCGCTGATGGTAACCACTTTGAGCACCTCTTGTAATTGCAGAAGTCAAATGTGACTTGTATTCACCTTTCATTATCAGTATATATTATTACAATTTTAATAGTTTTTTCCTTTCTTAAAATGTGTATACATTTTTTAACACCCTCTGTATAATTGAAATTTGCTAAGGAAGTAGAACTTAAATGTTCTACTCATCCCCCCCCCAAAAAAAGGTAAATATGTGAGGTGATGGACATGATAACTTGATGGGATGAATATGTTCACAATATATATGCATATCAAGTCATCACATTGTACACTTTAAATATCTTACAATTTTATTTGTCAATTATACCTCCATAAAGCTGAGAAAGGGAGGATTTTTTTTAATTGGTCTTTTTTTTTAAATAATTATGTTCCAAAATACTTTTTACTCCAAAAATGTCCAGTTTGTTATGAAATAATGATGAATGAAAATGGTAATTTAAACAGGATTTTAATACATTATTTGGCAAATAAAAAGTTGGCAACTGTATTTTTTAGTACTAGCTCAAGAAACCTGGAAGACTTGGAGCCACCGATTTAGGGAATGCCCCCACCGCTGCCCAAGTACTCTGTTTCCTGCCATTATTCACACTCCACTGACTTCTCTGGTGACCAGCATGCTTGAAGAGTGGAACTTTTATTAAATGGAGACATTTTAGGAGACTAAGGCAAAGACAATAATTAGAGGCCCTAGCCATGGAGAATCGGAGACTTCAAAAGGAGAGAGGAGAGTGACCACAAGTGGACCCTTGTTCTGCTTCAGAGAAATAATCAGAGCATAGTCAGTTGGTGCCCAGCAGCACTCTATCACAGGAATATTTTTACTATATGATTTCATTTGTAATGATTTTTTCTTTTTATTTTCTCTGCATTGGCAGACACCCCCAAGGAAAAAGCATTCAGTTCAAACCCCTCTTAGCCACGCCTCCAATGCATCCAAGAGGCTACCTCTAATGGAAGTAAACTTACCAAGATTTTTCCTTCCTTGCAGAGGCTAACCAGATTCTGCTGCCCTTCCCATTACCCCAACAAGTGCCTACTATGTTCCAAAATGTTTAAGACCTTGTTCTTGACCTCATGAATACAAGTACTAGTGTAAAAATTTTCATTTGCCTGATTTTTGTACTTATTTACTCAACAGTAATTGAGCATCTGCTATGCGCCATGTACTGTGGTGAAAGAGCATATAGGACATAAAGTCTCTCCTCACTAGGGTGTATAAGGGCTGAATTAACCTCATTCAGCTGGTACCTTTAGAATCATACCATTGTATAATCAGTTTAAATAATGAAAAAAAATGTGTGAAGGGTTATCATTCATTACTTCTTCAAAAAAAAATTCAAAATCTGTTCAATATACATCCTAAATACACTGGCTCAATTTTAAAGACCCTAGAGAAACTTGTAGGAATGGTAAACGGAAATAACACTTGAAGCGTTAGGGTAAGGACACCATCTTTTTCCAACTTTAGGTATAACCATGAAAGATAT
>NW_017731668.1:1255901-1257071 GCF_001890085.2 Hipposideros armiger | reverse complement strand
AGGAGTTAAACCAAGTAATTTTACATATTTAAAAAAAATCTTAATATGGAGCTTTTTATAGTTATGAATAAAGAACCAGCTCTTTATATATCACCACCAAACAGTGACTCTTCCCAAGGGCTCTAACAGACCATTTTTACTCAAAGGGAATGCAGGCTTAGGAAGCCATTTATTACAGTGTCATCTCTTTCATGAAACAAATATTTTTCAGTATTCCTTTAATCACAAGAGAACATCTTAGAACTAACACTTTAGTTATGAGCATGTTAACTAGAGCCAGCCAGAGGCTGAGTAAGAAATTTCATTTTGTTCACCAGTTGCTCTATTCATTATCCCCTTCTTCACATCACTTAAACTCCTTACCAAATTAGAAGACATTCTGTGACAGGGTTAGTTATTATATGGCTGCATCTGACAGTTACAATGAATAAAAACAGAAGCTTTTTCAAAGGGCTGCTGCTATGTCCCAAAGAGCTCAGCATGGCTTAAGTGGTAATTAAATGAAGAGTAAAGCCAACATTCATTCCCTGTGCTGTACAATGAGCCATGATATGCCATTATATATAAGATACAGAAAGTGGATCAAACCATTCAGTGCATCCCCATTATTCTGTGTGGCTTTCTATTTTACAAATCACTCTTACTCTATTGTCTCATAAAATTCTCAGAACAAAGTTATGAGTTGTCAAGGCAGGTATTATTATCTCCATTTTAAGTGAGGCGTTAAGAGCCCAAGATTACTAATACTTCGAATCCAGTCCATGGCTTTTTCCACTGACCTTAAGTAATGAGCCAGATCTGCATTTTAAAAAATATACCAGGATTTATGCATCTGAATGATTATGAAATCTCCTTCCCAGTGGCCACAGATTGATACTTAAACAGTTACAACTATCCCTGCTATATGAACAAAATTACATATGTGTAAGATAGTGGCTCTTCCAAATCTATAGAATGGACTTTGAATTTTCCAGTGGTTGCAAATCTTTGTCCATAAGAGTGACTATCCAAATTTGTAGCTGAGCATCCTGGTACAAAACACAATGCTGTTCAATGTAGTTTTACAACTGTAAACTAAATGTAAGAATTAGCCTGTTCCTATTTTCCTGTCCCATTTGTTTGAAATCACAGACTAAAAAAACCACAAATTCTTTTCTTTTTTTTTTTTTT
>NW_017731668.1:1248791-1252481 GCF_001890085.2 Hipposideros armiger | reverse complement strand
CTGGAAGTTTGTATCAACTGACCAACATCTCATTTCCGCTAACCCCCAACCCCTGGTAACCACCACTTTGCTGTCTATTTCTTTGAGTTCAGCTTTTTAGATTCCACATATAAGCAATATAGTATCTGTTTTTCTCTGTCTGATTTAATTCACTAGCATAATGCCCTCAAATTTCATGCAAGTTGTTGTAAACAGTAGGATTTCTTTCCTTTTTGTGGGCTGAATAATATTCATTGCATATATGCAACATCTTTATCTATTCATCTGTTGACAGACACTTAAGTTGTTGGCATATCTAGGTCATTGTGAATAACGCTTCAATGAACATGGGGCAGGGGTGCAGATATCTCTTCAACATCCTGTTTCCATTTCCTTTGGATACATACCCAGAAGTGGGATTGCTGGAGCATATGGAAGTTCCTTTCTTGGTTTTTGAGGAACCTCCATACTGTTTTCCATAGTGGCTACACCAATTTACATTCCCACTAACAGTGCGCAAAGGTTCCCTTTTCTCCACATCCTCACCAGCATTTATTATCTCTTGTCTTTTTTATGATAGCCATTATAACAGGTTGAGGTGATATTTCATTGTGGTTTTGATTTGCATTTCCCTGATGATTTTCTCCCAGGTAGTAGATTGCCCTTTCATTTTGCTGATTATTTCTTTTGCTGTGTAGGAGCTTTATTGTTTGATGCAGTCCATTTATTTATTTTTGCTTTTTTTTTTTTTTGCACTTTCAGTGTCATAGCCAGGAAATCACTGCCACAACCAATGTGAAGGAGGTTTTTCCCTATGTGTTCTTCAAGGAGTTTTATAGTCTCAGATCTATGTTTAAGTCTTTAATCCACTTTGAGTTAATTTTCCGAATGGTCCAACTGAGACAAGGGTCCAATTTTAGTCTCCTGCATGTGGTTAGGTGAACACTAACATTTGTTGAGTGCTTACTATGTACCAGATAATGTTCTAAGTTTTTCAACTGGGTTATCTCATTATTCCCTAGTTCTACCCTTATTAAAACCCCCTTCTTTCACCTAACCTACTACACTAGCCTCTCGGTTTGTCTCCCAACTCGTCCATTTCCCACTCAAATTCTTCCTCCACACAGCATAGCATCTAAATGAACATCTAGTTGTGCTCTGAAAACTTCAAACCATGTTATGCTACATCAATTTGAATTCACTGAGAGTAGGACCCAGGAAACTTCACTTTTAAGAAACACAGATGATCATTATGCAGACTAAAATTTTAGAACCACAAGCCTACACGATCAAGTCATAACATCTTTTAGATACAGCAAAGTATTCCATTTTTAAAAGAAAAATATACACTTATAATTACCTAAGTAGTAAGTCAACGTTGGGTAATATTACTTGGGTAGTAAGCTAATATTAGTTGAATAATATAAAATACAGATATACAGAATAAACAATGAAAATCTCCCTTCACAATTGCCCAACTCTCATTCCTCTCTCTAGAGATGACTCATGTCAATATTCGGCGGGCACACATTCAGTCCCCTTCCTGTTTATTTAGATCCGTATGTGTGTACTTATACATACATATGTGTATATTAAAAGTAATAGAAGTCTACTTTGTTCTTTTAATGGCTGTACAATGGTACATGTGTGGATCTACGATGATCTATTTAATGAGTCTTCGATTTATATTTGGGTTATTTCCAATTTTTTACTTATTATCAACAATGCTGCAATAAACATTCTTGTGCCTATGTCTAAGTTTTTCTTTACAGTTAATTCATAGAAATGAAACTGCTCAGTTAAAGCATACGTGCATATATCAGTTAGGAATCTTTGGACTACAAGTAATAGAAAACTCCATTCAGAACAGTGTATGTGAAGGGGGAAATTATAGGCTGGTTTAATTCAAACTTCAGGGAAAGAACTTGCTTTAGGAAAGGCTTGATCCAATAGATCCCATTTTGTCTCATCTTTCTCTTCTGCCTTCCCTAATATTCCCTTCTTCCTGTGGATAATTCACCTCCCTGATCCCAGTTANCGTCTCTCATCATCTCGGAGGCTAGCCTGGGCTTCTTCACATGAACATCTCAGGGTCCAAAGAACAGCAAGAGAGGCTAAGCCTCAAAGCACAAATACTCGGCAACTGTCTAACTAAACCACATTCATTATTTTCCCAGCAGCCTAAACAAGTCACATGGCCAAGTCCAGAATCAGTGCGGAAGAGAACCACCCAAGTATAGATAAAGGGAGGCGTGATCAAGTTGGCATCTATGACTGTAAAAACTCTATTACACTGGAGTTTGAAAAATGAAGCAACAGACAATGTCCCTGCCCTCATGAACCTTGTTTCTTCACACCCCACATAAGCACTTGGCTTTATCCCACTTCCTAAGGTTGGTTGGCCAAGCAGATGGGTGTAAGCCAGTGTTCCTTTGTAGTTTTCACTTCTCTGATTAATGGTAAGGACAAACATTTCTTTATACACTGAATAGTCTTTCCTATTTTCCTATGAATTGCCTATGTGTGTGTCTTGCCAATTTTTCTATTGCATTGCCTGTGCTTTTCTTGCTGGGTATTAGGTAACAAGCTCATGTATTCATAGAGGAGGAAACTACATAATGCCCAAAAAGCCCCTTAGCCTGCTAAAGCCGGACCCTCATCATTGTATATTACCTTACTGTGAATATATCATGCATAGAGACATTTGTATAAAGCATATACTCATATGTAAAATTTAAAGAATAATTGTAAATATTTATGTACCACTGTCCCAGCGGATTCAACACCATTTATTATTTCTCTCTGATTTGAGATGCCACCTTTAGCATATACTATTGTCATTATAATATATACTTAGATCTAGTTCTGGACTTTATATTTTGTTTATTTTCCATTTTTGAGTGTTTGGTTTTTTTTAATCAAGAACGGATGTTGAATTTTGTCAAATGCATTTTCAGCACAGGTGAAGATGGTCATATGATTTTTTTCCTCCTATTGAACCACACATTCCTAGAATAAACTTCACTTGATCATGTTATCTCATTTCTTTAATGTGCTGTGGAACTAACTCCCCTTGCTGATATTTTAACTTAGGATTTTGTCTCCATATCTATGAATGATGTTGACCCAAGTTTTTGTTTTGTGCATGGCTTGCCAGAATCTGTTATACTTGTTCTTTGGTGAGCTTATGCAGTTTAAATAGCTTTGGAATTATCTTCATTTTAAAGATGAAGTAGACGTCACTGGATGTTTTTCCAAGGAAGAGCTCTTTAATGACTTTATATCTTCTATGAAAATCAACCTGTCTAGAGTTTCAATCTTTTCTGGAGTTATGATAAGCAAATTACATTTTCCTAGATATTCGTTCTTTTTTTCAAATTTTCCAGTTTGCAGAGACTTGAGCAAAGTATCTGTTGACTTTTAATTTCCTTTGTTTTTGTGGTTACTTCACTTTGATCATTACTAATTTTTCATATTTGCTGTTTCTCGCTTTTCCTTGGCTCAATTAGCTTTCAGTTTATCAAATTTATTGCTTATTTCAAAGAATAAGCTTTTGCTTTAATTTATTAGTTCTGCCACTTTTCTGTTTTTTAACTTGTTAGTTTATTCTTATATCTTTATTAATTTTTCTGTGCACTTTCTTTTCATTTATTTTGTTGACCTTTTCAAAATTCTTGAGTTGCATGCTTAATTAAGTTTTGTTTCACTATT
>NW_017731668.1:1246285-1247445 GCF_001890085.2 Hipposideros armiger | reverse complement strand
TCTAGTTAACATCCATCACCACACATAGTTACACAATTTCTTTCTTATAATGAGAACTTTTAAGATGTAGTCTCTAAAGCAACTTTTAAATATGTAATACAGTATATTAACTGTAGTCACCATATTGTATGTTACATCCCCATGACTTATTTTATAACTGAAAGTTTGTAACTCTTTGGCCCCTTTAGCAATGTATTTTTAAAGTTTATTCTATTTCTCCAGCAGTTTTAGGATTATTTTTCAGAGTATATTGTCAAATTGATGGATAAGAGTTTAAACGCTGGATTGCAGAGGTAGAATTGGTTGCTTTCTTTTGTTTACTTTCTCATGAATTATTAATTTTTCTCTCAACTAGGTCTTTCCTATCCATAAGAGATATGCTATAACATCTTCTATCTTAAAATAAATTCCATTGACCCTTGTAGTGAATACTGTTGGTTCCCCTCCTCAAAATTATTATTTTTTTTTCCAAGATGATGGACCCATCTCCAGCTTTCATGTTGACTGTTAATAGCTGATAGTTACCTTTGCTTTTGGAACCTTGCCCTTGACCAAACAGGAGCTGCCTCACCCAAACGGTCGCCTACCTTCACTGGGAACGGTTTAGCAAAACTCCCAGAAATGATCATATACATTTGTTGTCTCAGGCTCTTTGACCTTTGTTGTCTCTTGAACCTATACCGATAAAATTTTCATGCCCACCATTCCATCAAAATAGCTTGTCACAAATGATCCCCACCTTCCTAACCCAGAATATTAGCATTCAGAGCCCATCTTACTCAAATCATTAGCTACCTTTGACATAATTGATTATTTCCTCCTTAGAACACTGTCTTCTCATTGCTTCCAGGACACCACTCTCTCTTAGTTCGCCACCCTCACTCCTTCTTTACCTTTATTGCGGCTTCCTCCTCTGCTCTCTGATCTCTATATACTAGGAGTTTCTTCAGGGCTTGGTCCTTGAACATCTTCCTTCTTCATCTATATTCACCCCCTTGTGGTACCATCCAGTCTTGTGACTGACACTCCCAAACTTACATTTCTAATCCTGACTTCTCCAAATCTCAGAATCATATATCCAGCTGCCTATTCAACATATGCATTTGGATGTCTATAGCATCTCAAATTTAACATGTTCAAAGCCAAACTTACAGTTCATG
>NW_017731668.1:1245539-1246272 GCF_001890085.2 Hipposideros armiger | reverse complement strand
TTTTGCTTTTATTAAATTGCATTTACTTCTTCCTACACACTTCTTTTAAAGTTGACTGTCAAATTTAATGCCTAGAAATTTTGAGAAATTCTAAAATTAAATCATTCATATTTGCTGAGTTTCATATATATGCTGGAACTATATCAGGAGCTTGGGAAATGAAAATCAATACCATTGTCTACTAGGGAAAGAAACCTATGTGAACAATAAAAGCAACAATGATTTATCAGTACTTGACTAAAAGTATATAGTGGGTTCCTGAGCATAAAGAGTTCTTCCATTTGTTATATAACTAGACCAGGAATATAGGCTGTAAACATCTTTTATAATATTCTAAAATACTAACATTAGTGCTCTTCTTGAACAAAAAGCTCTTATAACATCCAGTATTCACTTCTTGCCAAAAATGCATGTTTTTAAAGAGTTTTAAAAACCAAACCTTGAACTAAGCTACATTGATTCTAGGATTCAGGCATGTCTGAAGGATTGCTGGGACAAACCCAGAAAAATTATCTTGGTATAAAAGAACCAGGAACCTCCTGAGAAGGAAATCCTAGGATTAAGGTGCAAAAATTACATTCACCCAAGGATAAGAGGTGAAAGTGAGAGGTAGTGACTTCGAGCCTAGCACAGATTCTATCATTCACATGCTACTCTAGCATCACTTCCATCTGTGGGGATTCATAGGCAATTGTATTAATCATTCTCCCTTCTGATTCATCTCTAGTGGAAC
>NW_017731668.1:1241846-1242801 GCF_001890085.2 Hipposideros armiger | reverse complement strand
CAGTGAAAGATCTGGAATTATGTTGGTCACTACCTATCTCAAGGGCTCTAGTGTACCTCAGGAGCATACATGAAAGTGCCCATCAAAGTGACTGGTACCAGATGGCTCCAAATGGGCCACATGTTGCCCCAGGAAGTGAGCAGGCATTGAGGATACAGGTAGACAGCTTCTCCAAGTCCAGGACCTTACATTATAAGAACATTTAAACAAGTAATTACAATACAATATAATATATTCATACATGACACAGTGACTAGAATCATATCTAAAACTCAATACTTGTTGAATGAATGAATAATAAATGAATTACACAAGTATATTAAATACAAGAAATAAAGTAAAACCCAGGGCAAGAAGTGAATAACTCTGCTAGTACATAGACGAGGATTAGAAAGACCATACCTGAGCATCATTTTTGAATAAAGGCCAGAAGGACTCAGGAGAATAAGGGCAAGGAGGAGTGTGATTACTTTAGGGGAACAGGCACATGCAAAA
This sequence comes from Hipposideros armiger, assembly GCF_001890085.2. NCBI lineage: Eukaryota > Metazoa > Chordata > Mammalia > Chiroptera > Hipposideridae > Hipposideros > Hipposideros armiger. The sequence goes on along the minus strand of NW_017731668.1, from coordinate 1,242,306 downwards.
CGATAGAGAAGCTTTACATAATGTCATGCGTACAGAAAATGACGTCTTTCAATAATGGTAAAGAAAGAAGTGCAAGAGGCTCATGATGAAAGTTGAGTTAATGAGACAAGAAGGGAAAGGAGGAGAAGGAAGAGGAGGAAGAGGAACGCAGCCAAGCACTATTTGAACATTTTCATATATTATCTCATACACATATCATAAAAATGTTATCAGACAAGTATTATTACTAATAATTTTCTACTTTACAGATGAAAAAACTGAGGCACAGAAAGGTAAATTAAGATCCTCAAGGGAAAGAATTAGTAAATGACATGTTTGTTTGGTCTCTGAAATTTCCATCTTTAGCAGTGTATTTTTTTGCTATTTTATTTTTTGTTGAGGTATAACTGACATAAAACATTATATTAGTTTCAGATGTACAACATAATGATTTGATATTTGTATATACTGTGAAATGATC
>NW_017731668.1:1237389-1239616 GCF_001890085.2 Hipposideros armiger | reverse complement strand
TGGTACTCAAAAGCAAAATAGAAAATACAAAACGAGGTATCTGAGGGATAACACAGCAGACCCACATTATAAGAAGCAGACAAACATCTATGTGGCCCGCAGGCAGTTGGAAATTTGACTTTATTAACAAGAGAGATCAGCTCTGGGACTGTGATTTTTAAAGTCACCAGGATAGACTGTCATTCAAAGCCAAATGATTGAATGAGATTGCCCAAGGGAAGAGAATATGATCAAGAAAAGAGAAGCAAACAACCCTTGAGGAACATCTGTATATTATAAGCGTGCAGATGAAGAAACTAGTGAAGGAGACTGGTAGGAAGGAAATAAGAACAAGAATATCTTAAAAAGTCCTGAAATGTGTATAAAACAACCGTAACTTCTGAAATGATATAAACTGTATCAACTAGTAACTTTTTCAATCCCATCAAAAATTACTAAAATAGTAGTGTCAGGATATAGGATTTTCATACCTTCTGAAAAGATTAAACACATGGGGCACTTTTGCCTGTCAGTCTAGAAATGGGGAGATCCAAGCTCCTCCCTTTCAAACCAATTCAGCCCTTAATGCATTTTTTAAGACCCACAGGACTTCTATACATTCCATACAGCCAGTTTTACTTTCATTATCTCATTACCCTTTGCCTTGGCTTTCAAGACTTGCTTCTCTAATAATATTCTTACTGGGTCTACAAGGCCTCATATCATTAGCCCTTTTTTGTGCCAGAAATATAATTATTTTATGGCCACTACCTTCCCACAGTCTTAGCTGAAACCTTTTGTTCTCTGTGTGTTATTAACAGCATCTTCAGGATTGATTACCTCTTTCTGCCTCCTCTACCTATTGGTATAAGAAATTATCTTCTCACCCTAAGAAGGTCTCCAACAATAAGTAATTCATGATGTCTAACTACTCACATATTTTGTACCTAACAAGCTCTTTTAAACAGTGATGGAAATGGTAATTATTTACTCTGGGAGCCCTGTCAAGGTTCCTGTTAAATCATTGCCTTGCTGTTAAATTGGACCAGGAGGTTCCTCCCTTTTCCACTATTGATCGTATAGTGAATTTTTGAATTACCCAAAAAAACTTTCCAATGTGCTCCTGGCTAATTCATTGCCAATGCAATATATATTAAGTGGAATGTGAATAGCTTCATCTTATTTGTAACGTGTTGTAGATGCACAAATTTGAAATTTATAGCAATAGTCTCAAGCAATGTAATATAAATGGAAAAAAAATTTCTAATGTAATATTCAGTGTTCATAAATATGCCAACTTGGAAATTACAACAAGCAATATACAAAGTAAGGAAATTTGTAGAGGAGGGGCACTAATACTATTCCTCAGGGCGAGGGTCTATCCTGTGTGGCAATAAATGCATCTCTGTCCTAAACTAACGAGGAAAGTTGTAGTATGATGAAAAAACGACTATGCCATTTACAATCACTATGTTTTAATAACCTGGCTTTCAAGTGTACAGGTGGGGTGAAATAGACATAAGAACATATTTAGTTCTTTTTTAGAGTTCCCAGATCTCTCCTAAAGTTTCCTATCACTTTACCCACTTTAGATTTAATGAAAATGATAAACCTCTAGCAAGATGAGAGGGAAAGAGAGAAAGAGAGAGAAGAAATTAACAACATAAGGAATAAAAAAGCAGGAACTTCGCTACACTGTCCTACAGACACTAAGGGTAATATTATGACAATATATTTGACAATTTAAATGAAATGTACACATTTTTTGAGAAACACAATTTCTAAAATCAACCAAGGACACATACAAAATCTGAATAGCTCAGTATTTATTTTAAAAAATTGAAGTTGTCATTTAAAACCTTCCCACAAAGAAAACTCAAGGCCCACATGCCCTCAGTGGTGAACTCTATCTAACATTTGAGGAAGGAATAACACTGAACTTAAACTGGCTCTTTCAGAAAATATAGGAGGAGTTAACACTCTCAATTCATTTTATGAGCTCACTATCCTGATGCCAAAACTGACAACAGCAATACAAGACAACCAACATACTGCAGATCACAAGTACAAAATTCCTCAACAATATAGCTGCAAATCAAATCCAACAATACATAAAAAAATAAAATAAAACATGACCAGCAGCATTGAACCTAATAATGCAAGGTTAGTTGGTTCATCAGTCAATGGAATTCACTACATTACTAGAATTTTAAAATTATATGGCCACCTCAATAGATGTAAAAAAAAA
>NW_017731668.1:1207598-1235988 GCF_001890085.2 Hipposideros armiger | reverse complement strand
AATTTATAGAAATTCAAATGAAAACCACAATGATACATCATTTCACACTTAAGTGCTTAAAACTAGAAAACTGACAATAGCAAGTGTTGGTAAGAATGTGCAGCAACTAAAATCCTTCCACTTTGCTGGTGGGAGTATAGAATGGTACAACCACTTTGGAAAACATTTGGACTGTTTCTTATAAAGTTAAATACATGCTTACTGTATGATGTAGCAGTTCCACTCCTAGATATTCCACATCCAAGAAAAATAAAATATATGTTCACAAAGAGATGAATATCCACACAGTTTTATTTGCAACAGTCCCACACTGGAGACATCTCAAATGTCTGTCAACATGTGAACAAATAACCAATTGTGGTATATTCATAACAATGAAATACTACTCAGCAATAAAAAGGAACAAACTGCTGGACCACACAACAACATGGATGAAGCCCATGACTCAGAAATCCACTTCTAGGTATAGACCCAATAGTACATACCTTGGTATTATACATGTGTCAAAATGCAATACAGGAATGGTTAGACCAACATTTATCATAATAGTCAAACTGGAATCAACTCAAATGAACTTCAAGAGTAGAATGAGTAAATGATGATATATTAGTATAATGGAAAAGTATAAACCATTACATGCAGCAATATGAATGAATCTCACATCACAGTGTTGATGAAAGAAGCTTCTGTATGATTATATTTATATAGAATGCAAAAACAGACAAAAACTATTGTGTGGGGATTGAAGTTAGAATAGTGTTTCTAACTGGGAGGCAGTGCAGGGAGGCTTATGGGGATTGTGAATTCCCTCTTCCTTGATATGGGTACTGATTCCATGAATGCATTTACTTTTTTAAAAGTTGCCAAGCTGTATACTTAAGATTTTTGGACTTTATAGTATGTATGCTATATTTCAACAACTAAAAAGTAAAATTTTAAAAATCAATTGATATTTTTTCATTCCTGTTTTAGCACCATGTAAAGTTTTATAGTGAAGATTAGAAGAGCACAGGCGTCCCTATTCTCTAGAAATAGGGTGTCGTTAAACAGACAAGGCTAACATACATACATTAAATAAAAATTAATACAAGGTGTATTAGATTCCTATGGCTGCTATAACAAATTACTACAAATCTGATGGCTTTTAAGAACAGTAATTTACTCTCCCACAGTTCTGGAAAACAGAAAACCAAACTCAAAGTGTTCACAGAGCCATACTCCCTCCCAAGGTTCTAAGGGAGGATCCCACCTCCTCCGGGGTAGTTCCTGGCATTCCTTGGCTTGTGTCAACATCACTCCAGTCTCTGCCTCCACCTTCACATGGCTTTCCACTCTGTGTGTGTCCCTATGTGTCTTCCCCTCCTTTTTAAGGACACCGGTCACTAGATTTAGGGTCCACCCTCATCCAGACCTCACCGTAACTAATCACATCTGCAAAGATGTATTTTTTGTAAGTTATAAATAAGGTCATCTCTGAGAGTCCAGAGAGACATGAATTTGGAGGAGGGACATGACTCAACCCACTCAAGGCAATTTTAAATTTAAATTGAGTGTTGAATTATTTGGCCATAGGAATTCAAAGGAAGATGTGATCATTGTGATCTGGTAAAGTTAGAGACAGTGTCATTGTACGGTCAGCCCCTGAGTTGTGCTACGGAAAACTGAGCAAGATTCAAGTAAGCTAGAGGACAGCATGATCTGGAGACAGAAGGGGAGGCACGAGGAGGCTGGCCTGACTGACAGGGCAAGTTCTGGCTGAGGAGCACAAGAAAATAAGATTGAATAAATAGAGTGAAGCCAAGTTATGAGAGTCCTTGAAATGCTGGCAGATGAATTTTGACTTGATCCAATAGGAAATAGAAAACGATTGTAAATTCTTCAGCAGAGAAGTGACATGGTAAAAGCAGTGTTTCAGGAAGATTATGTTGGTGACAGTATGCTGGATGGATTGGAGGCAAAAGCAACCAAAGGCTGATGTACTTTGTCTTTCTGTTCTGGATAAATCTATGGTAGCAAGAGATATGAAGTTTAATTTTTAAAAAAGAAATGCACCACTACAATTACTCTCCTAAATCTTAGTAACATTCCTAAGCTCATTGTGAAATGGAAAAGTAACCCCAGTGGCATTACATTTGAAAATGCTAATTGTTCTCAGTTTGAAATTCCTGTTTGGAAAGAATAAGCAAGGGCTTGTCTCAGTTCCCCTTTACTCAAAATGCAGCATCAGTGTCACTGGGGATCCTGTTAGAAATGCAGAACCTCAGGCCCCATCCCAGATCTATGGAATCAGAATCAGCACTTTTACGAGATCCCCTGGAGATTCACATGCCTTTAGACTTCATATTAAAGTTTGAGATGCACTGCCATGCCCAATTTCTATTGAACTTCTATAGTTTGTGAAAATGTGGATATATAACTGTTGAAACTGTTAGGTTAACTTAAAAAAAAAAAAAACAACTATGAACTCTGTGCTTCCTATGACAAGGCTGTCACATCAAGGTGCTCGCAAGTACCAGAGTTGTGGGGCTTGCTCACCCACTTACCCGTCTCATGGGGAATAACTGTTACACAGATGAAATGAGCATCTGGTTGCCTTGTGAAATGTGTCACTTAGTACATGTAGCTGAAACTGAGACATCTGTTGTCTCCTCACCATTCTATGGACTCTTGCTCTAAAGTGACATTTTTTTTCTCATTTGACATGTAGCTTCATACTGCAGTGGCTTCATTGTCTTGCTGCACAAGCATGAGAGAAGGGAGGACCAGGTTAATGCAGAGAGAAAATCAGCAGATAACCAACTTAGCCGTAGCCATAGATGGACCATGGGCCTTGGGAACATGGTTACAACCCAGCTGAGCAATATTTCCCTCTAACACTCTAGTCCCCAATTACAAGTGTCAATGGGTACCCCAAGACATCAACAAAGTGTAAAATATTTGGCAACTGCCCTTAGGTGTCCAGGTTGCTAAAAGAAACTGAGTTTTCAAGGCCACATGAGAGGAGAGCTTCTCAAACTTTAACTTATATACACATTACCTGGAGATCTTGTGAAAACACACACCCTGAATCAATCGATCTAGAGTAAGGGCTGAGGTTCTGCGTCTCTTTTTTTCTTTTTCTATAGCATTATTGGGATATAATTGAGAAATGAAATTACATGTATTTAAAATGCACAACTTGGGGCCGGTCGAGTGGCGCGATGGTTAAGAACTCGCTTGGGATGCCAGAGGGCCCCGGTTCGGATCCCACATATGAGGGCCAGTGACACTGCCCTCCACAGCTAAGATGCTGAACAACAGCTCAACCTGGAGCTGGGCTGCCTTGAGTCGCCGGCGACGGCATGGGCTGCAGTCCCTGTGGCAGTGGATTGCCATGGGCTACCGTGTGTAGCCAGCAGCCAGCGTGAGCGGCCAGCAGCCACCGTGTGTAGCCAGCAGCCAGCGTGAGTGGCCAGCAGCCGCAGTGAGCGGCCGTCCAGAAGCCGGCGACTGATCTGCCTCGCCAGAGAAGAGCGCAATGATGGTGCCAACTTGGGCCAGTGAAGCAACATCCTCCACAACTAGATTGAAGAACAAAACGACAGCAACTTGTCTGTTCCCCTTTCCCCAATTCCCCAGCACTGTTCCCTTCCCCCCAATTCCCCAATAAAAATCTTAAAAAAATAAAAATAAAAATAAAAATAAAATAAAATGCACAACTTGATGTTTTGATGTACATATACACTGTGAAATAATCACCACAATCAAGTTAATTAACATATCCATCATCTCACATAGTTACTATTTTCTTGTGTGTGTGTGTGTGTGTGTGTGTGTGTGTGGTGAGAGCACTTAAGATTTATATTCTTAGCAAATTACAAGAATACAATACAGTATTATTAACTACAGCCACATTGCTACACATTCAATCTCCAGAAATTATTCATCCTGCATAACTGAAATTTTGTATCCTTAGACCAAAATCTCCCCTGATCCCCTGCATTTCTAACAGGCTCACAGATGATTCCAATGCTGGTGGTCTGAAGACCACACTTTGAGTCACAAGGCCACTTGCTGGCAAGGTTACATAAGGCACATAGAGAAAGAAATAGCAAAATGAAATCACGGTAGAAATACCTCTTGGGTGAAAAGAAAAAAAGTCAGAGATAATAAGAGGTATGAACAAACCTGGAATGGAAGAACAGAAAAGGTAATTTTTTAAGTTAATAAGAAGAATTTATAAAGGTGAAAATATCAAAGGAGTTTTAGATATAATAGAACTGGGTTAGTCTAGTAACCCAGAGTCTGGTTTGCAAACCTCTACTGGAGACATCCACAGCTAGCTACTCTTGATGGGGGTTTTCAAATCCCTGGCTAACAGGATGATAGGGAAAAAATATTGACTCTGGCAGGCAAGATCTTTTTCACTGATCCTGGACATCTGGTCACTAAATCTTTTAGAAGGGCAGATTAGAGATGGTGAATTGAAAACCCCTCTAGCAGAGGCACCAATAGTGATTTTTAAATGAGTATGGAAGCTAGCCAATCTCTTGTCATTAGATCTGCAAAACTACATTATATATTCAATCTTACAAATAGAAACAAAGAAGAAATTTCACCAGACTACATTTTTTAAGACCCTGAAGAGTTATAAGGACAAAAAAAGAGTGAAATAAAGACTTATTTGTTTACCCAGAATGCATCATGACTCAACTAGGTCAAGCAACTTTTTGTAAGGTAACTTCCATCTGGCAATGGGGAATCTCTGCAGCAAGCTTAATATAGAAAACAATTATTGTGTGTCCTGAAGATGCTCATGGGTAATGACTTTCTAAACTGGACATTTGGCAATCAGCAGAATTTACACTTAGCTGTCTAATGAAGTAAATAAACAGCTATACACACTTGGCTCATAATTTTATTTGAGGTTTCATAATATACCTTCATCAGGAATTGAGGGCATGCCTAGACTCCACTCACAATTTGTCTAGCTGTAACAACACGGAAAAACAACAACAACAACAACAAAAAATGACAAGACAACATTAAAAAAAATCAAAGATCAATCAACTCAGAGGAATCACTCAATGCCATCACCTAGCCACCTAATGCTGTTACTATTATGGGAAGCAGGTGATGGAATCTAATTAACAACACAATGTAAGCTGTCAGTAAAACTATTTTCCAATGGGAACAAGGCCTACTTAAATAGAATGCTAAACTGAATTTACACGCCTTCTTATTATGTATTCTGATTTTGCCTTCCATGATTCAGCCTGAAGGTTAAAAACAGGCCTTGACCTATTTTACTCAAAGGAGTAAATGATCCTGTGTCAGCCTGTCTTCCTGATCCTGCCCCATGCTACCCCAGGGTGGTGACTCAGTGCCTGGGTCTGACAGAGGGGCTCTGCTCTCCTCCGCCTCACTCCCCTCTCACAGTCTCCCATGGTGGATCTTTTAATGATGGGTAGAAACAAGAGGAGGGGTGAGCCGCAAACTGTCACCTCTCCCTCCTTTCACTTTGTAACCGGCAGAGACCGCATGCGAGACCACCAGAGCACTCATCCCACTCTGTCTCATGACATCCCCATAAATCCAGTTCTTGATTCAGATGTGAAACTAATTAGGAGACATGGCCCGCAAATCCAAATATATATATAGTAGTATCTGGCGTGGAAAGGGGGGAGCATCAAGAAATGGAGTTACGGCAGAAAAAACGTGGAGACAAACCAAGCTCTGCTCTCTGGGTGCTGATCCTGGTTCCGTCACTTAGCAGCTATGAGAGAAGAGCACCGTGCAGACCTCTCTGAGCTTCTGTTTTTGTCTTTGTCGAGGCAATGATGCCAATCACAAGTATTTAAGGATCAAATGAATAAACGTTAAAGCAGTTAACACATGGCCTCCTGCTCTGTAAAGTTTTTAAAAGTGGTCCAGTGCAGGCAACAAAAGCGGAAAGATGCTTATAATTAGAGTCAACTCTTAACTTGTTTAAAAAAATTTTTTTTAATTTTAAAAAGCCATCTTCGTCATAAGACTTTCTTCTTTAAAAGACAACAAAAAAGTCCAAAACTTTTCTCTGATGTTCTGTATCCCTTTGAGATTGTTCTTAATAATTTAGGTCCTCTACCTAAAGCCATTATAATTTTTCTAGGTCCTTTAACATTTTTGAGAATTTGATCAACTTTTGAATCTGTCTGAACACATCTGATGGATTAGATTCATGGTTATTGACAGTAGTTAGGTGCCCTCTTAACTAGTATATGAATTACACTCTACTTCTAAAATGATGGGGATATTTTTCTTTCTGCATTATTTTCCAAAAGTAGGACATTAGTCCTTCTTTCCTTGCCATAGCCTCACAGACGGTGAATCTGAGCTCCTCCACCCCCTCCCAAGCACAGAGAAGGCACTGAACAGATTGTGAAGGCTGCTTTGGGGGAGGAAACCGACAAGTCGCAGCCTCATGGCTTAAGGAGGGATTCAGGCACTTACGCCGAAGGCGGTGCTTGCCAGCAGCACACCAGACACGCTTGGTTCAGGGACAGAAGCTACACAGCATGCCTCCAGTGTCCAACACGTGGCATCCCTCAGGCTGGCCTGTTCATCACATGTGCCCCTCCTCCCCGTCCCCATCTGGCCAGTCTTCACAACAGCTTTGCTGACTTCATGCTCTACGTCTGGGGTCTCCCTGCTAGGGGCCCTGGGACCTTATTTAGAGCCATGTCTTCCCACCAAAGGAGTTAATCATATGTGTTTTCAACAATACAACCATCTGGGCATCTGATGCCCGTCACCAAGTAATTAGTGGGAAATATTACAATAGATCCAAGGATATTTAATAAATATGTCTTGAGTGAATAAATGAGATTCAGCAACTCCACATTTGCTCCCTCCACAAGACAATAATAGAGAAGCTTCTTGTATTTCTCTGGGCCCCTCTCAGATGACCTTTGAAGGCCCACATACCTCTGTCCGCACTGTTAGCTATTCCCTAGGGTCCCATCTTTGAGCTACTGCTCTTCTCAATTACCCCACCCCTCTTCGGCTATCTCATCCATTACTTCTACTCTCTAAGTATCCCGATAATCCAGTAATTGCCAGTATTTATTTCTAGTCCACAGTACTTCCCTCGACAGACAATCAAACTTTCTAATGGTCATTTCCATCAGACATTGATGGGCATCTCAAACTGCACACATTTAATACTAAATTCATCATTTTATTCCTCATCCCACTTTTATAGTCTATCCCAGTTGGTGGCCTCACCATCTACTTTAAAAAATCTGAGACTATTTCTCAACTTCTCTAACTCCTGCCCCTACTCCCACACAATCAGTTTCCAAGTTCTACTGATTTTATTTTCCAAGTATTATTGGAATCTGACCTTTCTTTTCTCTTCTAGTTTCCCCAGCTTTGCCTCAGGCCCTCATCATTTCCATTCTGGAGTGTTGCATTAGCCTCCTAACTAGTCTCCGTGTCTCCTGACTTCAAGTCCACAGAGAAGTCAGAGTGGTCCATATCAACACACTTGATTCTATCATTCCCTTGTTTGAAAACCTGCAAAAGGTTTCTCATTTCTTAATGGCAAAGCTCACACTGGGGGTTTACATTCCAAGCTACACACAGCATATCTTTCTGGATTATCAGTTTTTCTCAAAGAGTTGGCAGGGCAAACTTTATTTTTATATGAAAGTAAGCACAATTGTATAATAGAGTACAATGCAAAATTTGCATTAAGCTTAATTATAACATTTGGACACAAAATGTCCACTGACTTAATGACATATGTGGTAACACAACTTCCTGCCTCCACAAACCTCTATTTATTATTTCTTGTCATTTTTAATGACAATCGCCTACATATTCCATAGGAGCCAGGAATTTTACATATTTTGTTTACCACTATAGCTCAGAGCCAGGAGTATAATTTGACACATAGTAGGTACTCAATAAATGTTTACTGAATAAATAAAAGAGCCCAGAAACTACTCTGAAGTCACCACAGGGTTAGAGGGCTACCTTTTCTTTCTCATTGGTTCGGTTCCCAGCTACCCAACTCTGTAAGCTGCAGCCACTCATAGAAATTTCCTGGCTATCACCTCTCATCAAGGTTACACCATTGTCTGTGTTACAGGGCTGAACTCATAATGAAGCTGGACTCCATGCAGATGCAGAAAAATGGTCACCTAAGCTCTAAATCGGTCTGTCTATGCCTGGACTCCCAAACATCCTTGGGGTTCCACCAGTTCCTGGCCCCCTTTTTCTCTATAGGGGATTCAAAACCAATCCACAGGCCCCTGTAGACTCCATCTCAAACTTCCTCTCTCCACAATCAGTTATAAAATAAAGACGCCCATGCATACAAATGAGAGCAAACATCTTAAAGGAAGCAGGCAACCAAATGTTTCCTATTATGAGTATAAGACTAAAAAGAAATTCCGTGATTTGGGCAAGCTTCTCTGTAATTTGGGGAGTTTATCTGGAAATCTCCTACTCACCCTCTAGACTTCAGAGTAAGTGTTCCTTCTTAACATATGATCACTGCTTTCCCTTACAACTCTCATGCAAGGCTCCAAACTCCCTCAACAGCTAGTGCCTACCTCTATTACCTCCAGGGTATCTCCAGGTTAATGAGGCCTGAAACTAATCTAGTTTTCATAACCTTCTCTAAGCAAAAGAATACAAAATTACAAACACAAAATTAGATGCAAAAATAACTATTATTTATGAGAAAAATTACATCAAGCTAAACATTTTAAAATAAAAAAAATATACCCAGAAAAAGAAAAAAATAACATCATATTTAGTTAATTAACTGCCTGGTACCTTTAGAATACTTTTCCTGTGTGTTTTCCAACTTCTTGATTGCAAACTATTTATCACCTCTTTGTATGACAATAATATTGTAATATCATTTTCTATAGAGAAAAGAGAAATATAATTCAGTCTTTTCTTTGTCACAATTGATCAATATTTGTTTTTTATCATTAATAGTTGGGCTTCATAAAACATTCTACATTACACACAAACTCTCTATATTGCTCCAAACACAGAATTTATGGTAAATTCTATCTCACATGATTCTCATCCAAAAAACAACATATGGAGTGTTTATAATTGTATATGAAAGATTTTCCTAGATATCAATGAGAGTCAAAATCTTTGCTTATAGTTTTACACACTGGATGACTAGAAAAATTTTCCACAGCCTGGCTTGTGGCTCCATATATTTCAATTGTTTTTTTTCATCCACATTCTTTTTGTCCTAGAACTATGGAACACATTTATACCATCGTACAAACTCTGGCCCTGCACCGTCATATCACAAGGTCAGGCGAGATGACAGTGATAGACAGTACAGCATTCCTAAAGCAATTTCTATACCAAGATGATTAGCAATAGTTTAACTATACACAGAAGTGATAGAAAAACACATAAATAGAATCCACTAAACCCAAATTGTATCTTCAATCTGACTTCCCCTTATCCAAATCCCAAAACTGTCTGCTGCTAGTTTTTTGCTACATAACACGAGGGAAAGTGAGATGGAAGGGAAGTCAGAGTAGAGAGACTGTGCTTCTGCCTGAGTTTAGTTAAAATAGCTAACATTTGCAAATTTTACAAAAACATATGACCATGTGAACACATGACTAGGGCTTTGGAACAGGCCCAGCAAGTGAGAGTTCTGAAGCTCAAGCTCACTAACTTCACAGAAAATCCATTTCTAATCACTGCACTTATCAAATTGTATATTAATTAATTATGTGTCTTTTTCCCCTCTAGACTCTAAACTACTTAAAGACAGAATTATGTCCTATTCATCTTTACTGTCTGGCATATCACACACACTTGATAAATGTGTGTTATCTGAGTTGAACCAAAATGGCAGAAAAGCCAGAACATTTCATTGTGCCCATCTATGTTTTGTAAGGCATTCACTCCTTTCCTGCCATAGAAAGAAAAGCATGTTGGTGTCAATCAGACATTTCACATTTAGTGAAAGGTGATTGACCAACAACAAGTTTAACAAGGGAATAACTATTTGCATAAAACACCATGGGAGAATCAGGAATTTCAAGCTGCATTATCAATAGGCAGTATTTGCCCATCTGGCCAAAGTACTGAAGAGTTTTTCAGCCCAGCAAAACAATATGCGCCTAAAGCAAAGAAAATGGAGTGAAGAAAGGAATCACAAAGCAGTTGTAAATGATATTTGTAAATGTTTTCATGTGTTTTGATTACATTTCCAGTCTATTTATTCATTTAGCAAGTATTTAGTGAGCTCCTGCTACATGCCAGGCATTGTGTGCTATGGCCTAGGTTGTGTAACATGAGTCAGATCAGATAAGTCCCCAGTCATATGGAGTACAGAAGCTTACAGAGGAGACAGACATTAATTGAATCATCACACTGATAACATGATAATTACAAACTGAGATATTTGCTGAGAAGGAAGGCAACCAGACTCCATGAGAGCATAAACCAAGGGTCTTGACTTATGAGTTGTTTAAAGATAGTTTCCCTAAGAAATAAATACCTGAGCTGAAGTTTGAAGGATGAAACAGAGTTAAGTAGTTGAAGAGGATTAGCATGAAGAGGGGAATCTAGACAGAGGAAGAGAATGTGCAAAACTGCCTTGGTGAGAAGGAACTGGAGATTATCTATAGCCCTTCCTAATGTACTCTCTACCCTTTCCTACCCTGCTCTGTGCCCAAAAAGGTTAAGCTCTATGTGTCAGTCAGGTCCTTTGTCCTCTGGAGTCTGCTAACTTTTAGCCAGTTTTATGGAGCATTTACTCTCCTTGTTCTCTCCTTGCTGGGCCCTGAGTTGGTTATCGCTGTGATCATCCCTCTAAGAGCACAGCTCCTATTGGGCAGCCTTACCCTATAGCTGCAGCTAGGGCCATCTCAGGGACCTGGAATCATTCCTTCCTCGGGCACCTGCATTCTTAGTAACAGCTCTGAGGTGCATCATCATCTCTTGTTGGTTTCCCTTAACCCTGCTTAGAATTTTGCAAATAGTCCCTCATAAATGCTCCTCAAATACACAGTATATGAATGTGCCAGCTAGTTCCTGCAGTGAATGTGGTATAACATGCATGAAACGCTGAAAGAAGATGGTTGTAGTGTGAAATGTGGCAAGTGGTGCAAGATGTGGCTGGAGATCTCCTTAGGAGCAAACTGCCTAGGGCCTTCTAAGCCATTTTGAGAATTTGGGTTTCTATCCTATAAGCAGTAGACAAACACTGAAGAGTTTTAAGCAAAAAGGAGACAATAGGGTTTGCTGTTTTTGTTAAAGCTAGACTAGAGTGGGTTGAGAAATAAGTGGAAAATGAGGAAATGAAGATAACGAAGGTCATCATTATTCATAAGAAGGTTGGCTTTGAAAGAAGGGAAGTTTTAGGGTAATAGCTAGAGAAGGAATGGAGGATTTAATGGTGAGTTTTATTACGTAAGGTGAAAGAAAAAGAGAATGGGAATGTTCCAGGTAGGAGAATGCAGAAGAATATGCATCAAAGAGATGGGGGTGGTTTGTATATAGGTGTTAGAGGGCAAGAAAAAGCACAGATAATGGCACTGGCCATAAATAGAAAGAGTAGTCCTTTTATTTACATTGAAAATTGATGGTGAGGTTTTCCATATGTTGATATGAACTTTCTTTGTAAGAGAGAAGAAAAGGTCTTGCATCACTGAGAGTCAGAGAAAATGTGGAAGTAAGGTGTGGGGAGGTCAGTGGTTTGATAACAATGAAGATGGTTTAAAATATTTGTTAAGAGTATAAGTGCAACTTGGACCAAAAGATTGTAGTCTGAGTGCCAAGCAGTTTTGAGAACACTTTTGAATTTGATTATTGACATGGATATCCCCATCTCTAGCTCTGCTGTAAGCCTGCTCAGCCCAAGAGATTTAAGTGGACCTAGCCTGAAACTTGACCCCTAGGCATAGACTCAAGACTGAGACTTGAGTTATTAGTTTAAGGATGAGCATGTGACCCAAGCTAGGCCAATCAGAGTTCAGCCTGAAAAATGTTACTACTATTATCAGGAAGGATGTTTTTCCCCTCTCACTGCTGTTACAAATACAAAGATAATGTAAGCTTAGCTAAGGATGTTAGATGTCATCTTGTCAAGCTGGAGAGAAAAGCAGGGCCCTGATGAAAGTGTTTGAATATCTAGATCCAGCCATGACTTAAGCTTGACCACCCCTTTAGCTTTCCACTTAAATAAGCCAATAAATGTCCATTTTTGCTTAAGCTAGCTTAAGTTGGATTTCTATCTAAATTATACACTAATTACACAGTAATCATAAATGTATAGTCCTACCAATCTCCATCTTGCTTTCTCTAGAAATGCCTCACTGCTTGAATGTAGGCATGGGAAAACGTAGGTGGCTACCAGGGTTTATGTAAGGGAAAGGTTTTGCCAGGAAAGTGCAACAATTAAAAAGAAGGTATAGGGCTGGCCGAGTGGCTCAGTTGGTTAAGAACTCGCTCAAGAGTTTGAGCTCTGAGCAACAGCGGTTCGAGTCCAGCCCGAGCTGAGCAGCCGCTGAGCTGCCAACAGGTAGCAGGATAGCTCAGCTAAAAAAAAAAAAAAAAGAAGAAGAAGGTATAAGAGAGTCAGCATTAGCCTCATGGCCAACTTTCTTTATGCCAAATCTCATGTGCCGGAGGTTAGAATTGCATTTGGATATTCAAGGCTAAATCCCCATTGAGAGAAATCTAATCTGGTCACCCCTCCCACCCCCATTACCACAGCTCCACTATCACTGGCCAAGGCAAAGAGAGTCTTGGCAATACTACATTTGCTGCATACAAGGCTACTTCTGGAAAAGACATGCTATTGGCATTAAAGAAGGAAGAACAGAAAAGGGAACCAAAAGTGGTGAGGATAATTAAACAATGGAAAATAAGTCTAAAAATAATCAAAAGAACTCATCCTCTTGTGTTTCCAGATATACCCAAAGTAATAGCCAGTAATTGCTGAAATCAAGACAAAATGTAAAGCATTGTCTTTCCAACTGCACACTCTCCATAGATTTTTATCAGAAAGCAGAGAAAGTGCTGTAGGTCCATGAATCATCTACACTTGTGCCTGGCAAGAAACTTCTAATAATTTATACATTCCATCTGGATGCAACTTAAAAGACTAATTACCAGTGATACCAACTAATACACAGTAAGATTAATGGATGAGGATCTTAAATACGAGGACAACAGGAGCCTCAAACCCAGCATGACTACAAACAGACAAAAAGTTTTCCTGCGACACAAGCAGATGGTATTTAGAGCTTCCAATTTGATACAAGTGAAAGGCAGTTCCCTTGTTGAGTGAATTATTTAAACTTCACTCCAAGATCAACAATTTAATTTAAAATGTCATTCGTACCTTTGCATTATCACCTTTACCTTTTCAAACTAAGAACATAAAAAAATTTTTTTCTGAAAGAAGGAAAGGCCATCTGGTCCACCCTATAGTTACCACTTATGGTTAATTATTATTAATATTAATAATTTCACATAAAGCACACAAACCTTGAGTCTTCAGAGTCCTTCAGTAGACTTTATAGATCAGATAAGTCTTGCCAAGCTGCAAAACTGGGGAAGTAATTAGCTAGTAAATCCCATTGGAAAAAAAAAAAGCATTTAATCAAAATAAAAGTTGAGCTTCTGTACAGTATGTAATGACCTTTTCCTGAAAGACCATATATTTCCTAGTCCCATTTTCATACCAGATCCAATTCCCATTGCCCTTTGAAGTCAAAGTCACCTTTGTACACAGAAGATACAAATGGAAAACTTGGAAGCAAATGGAGACAAGCATTTTAATTTTATCCTCACTAGCTTTATGACACATCATCCATCCTTGAAAAATATATACATGGTCATTTTTAAATCATAAAAATTTATCTTATAAATACCTTTCTTTACAATTAGGTTTTGCCTCATCATGCTTATTATGACTTATTTTCAAAATATTTTTATAGAGTAAATAACAGCACACATTTTATTCCATTTAACACTGAAGATCAGAGAATTTCTGTGACTTGATTGATGTTATAGTAGCAGTAATCAGTGTTTGTGTAATATTAGTGCATTATTCAAACCGCTGAATCAGCTGTTCTCAAATTTTTTTGTCCCATATGTACTTCATTTTTCTTTTTCATCTATATATTCATGCCTTTATAGCTAGTATTCCACTAATAGTAGACATACGAAAATTCTGAAATTCATCACATTTGTTATGTCCTTGCAAAACAATTTAGAGCATAGAATGAGAACTAGACAATTTTTTCATCCATAAAATGAAAATAACAATCTTATGAGTTAATACAGGGAAATCACATAGCACTGTACATAACACATAGTGCTTCATAAATAGTAATAATTGTCACAAACATAGTTTTGTTGTCCCCCCCACCCTTACTTTGGTCCATTTTTCCATATTTCCCTTTACCAGGTCAAGTTATTCTGTCTTACTCTCATATATTGCATACTTCCCAGCAACCCAGAAAATTATTATCCCATGATAATTATTATTTACTTTCCTCTTTTCTTTTTAACGAGATTCCACATAATCTTTCTTTAGACCCAAATCTTACTAATTATTGTCAAGCCCCTTTTACTTGTAAATAATCTCCAAATGTCTTTTGCAATTTTATTCTCAAAGAACACTTGCCCTGTGTCACTACAGTCATATACCTTGCCTTTTTGCTTCACCCCTGTAAAGCCCAGTAGCTTTTCCCCATCTGTATAATCTACACTTACTAACTGACCTCTCAACGTGTTCTCCTCTTAACTCAGTAATCTATACACTTGAAGTCAGGCGGAAATCCATCTCACATAATTAGAATTTATATCCTTCCAACACCAGTACTGCCTCAGCCCATGCCCTTCTGGTCTCCACTACTTTCATACTGTTTAAAATGGAAAAGGAAGGGGTGCACCATCGCTGAATCAAAAGGAGGCAGCATCTAAGCCCAGTTCTGATTACAAGTGTCAAGTTCTTTCTGAAATATTCCTGAGGAGTGAGAGAACAAGCAGATTTATAGGGTACATACTTCACTGCTTTTTATTTTGGTGGTGCGTGCAGATGAGAAAAGATTAAAAGCCCAAACAAATGTCTAAATCATTGTACACACCACTGCAGTACATTTCCCAGCCAAAGGTACCATGGACAGCACCTCGACAAGGGAAAATACTTCTTGGCCTGTTCCTCTCAGGAAATGGAAGGAAAAAAGGTCCCAAAGACTTGGGGGGGGGGGGGGGGGGGGGAGTTCCAAATTGTCAAACCTATATTTCATAAGAAGCAGTGATTCAAGTTTTAATATGAGTTTTCTCTGAAGTTTTAAGTACCAAAAACTAATTCAAGTGTTTGGGTATGGTGTATTTCAAGGTATGATTTATACTGAAGATTTAGGGCCCAAAGTGTTATTTCTTACAGAAATATGAATCTAGAGGAAGAACAGTACAGTGATTAGAGGACAGAGTTTCAAATCTCATGGTTCTGAATTCAAATCTCAGCTTGAACACTTTCTAACCAAGTGAAATCAGACAAGTTACTTAATCTCTCAAGCCTCTACACACTGCATATGAGACTTCATTTCTCAAGCCTCTCTAAGCATCATCTATGAAATGGAAGAATTAACACTTTGCTCTTAGGTTTAAATACCACAACATATAGTGTTATTTGCAATCATTAAACTAGTTGATTGCAATTATTATGTAAAATTTAATTTTAAAGGAAAATTGTGCCTACTTAAACAAAGAAACAAATGCCTGCAAGTTTCTATTTTACAGAGAGTAATATTTGAGGCAGAGGAGCCTTCCCAAGCTTTTCAAATGACACCAAACAAGAAGTGGCTACTTTTCCCACCCCAGATCTAGTGTCCCTTTTATATCTATATCTGAATCAGAGCCACTCACCCCTTTCATCCAACACCTCACTACTTTCTTTCCTTTCCAACAGATGATATCCCTGCCTTTGATACTGGTTTCTATTTCAGTACTTAAATACTGGAGTTCACTGCACATGCAGCCACCATTCATATACTAAAGATTCAGCACTTGATATGCAAAGGAAAGATGTTTATTTCCAGGGGCTTGGGGGATGGTGTAATAATAAGGGTCAGATTACATGTGTGATCAATTTTGGCCTTTTGCATGTCAATTAACGTATAGCACTTGGGTGTTTTATTGATGGGAAAAACCTATAGAAGGATGTTATTATGCTCATATTTTAATGTCTTAGGGGTCAGCATCTCACACACAGATATCCACTGGCATATATTCAAATGCAGAATTGCTAGCTTTATCATTTTAAATGATTTAAGCCAATGAAAGGACATTCTATTTGTTTGCTCAATAGTCAATTGAAATGGAAACGGCTAGCTGAGTGCAGCTCCCTTGAAATTCTCTTCCCCTCTAGTGCCAATTACAGAATATGAAAGGTGCACTCTGCACAGCTTGCTCAGGATAATAAATCACTAAATTGGAAGCTTCGGTTACCTTGCTGATTTTGATAAGAAAATTAATAGAATTAGCAGCTTATCTGCCCAACCAGGAGAGTCACATTATGAAAAAGAAGAGAAGGAAAGCAAAAAAGAATAAAAAGGAAAAGAGACAAAAAGAAATCTGTTTCTATGGTCAGAGCTGCTTGTATTTCTTCCTGGTGACAGGGAGACAGTTTGGATAGTTTCTTCTGGCCCCCTGTGGTGATAAAGCTCTGTTGAAAACAAGGCAAGAAGCACTATCAATTATTGTCTACTCGTTTTGTTTTCATGCATAATTAAAGCTGGACAAAGCCAACACTGGATCAGACATTATATGAGGCTACATCAAGGGAAGTCCAGCAGCAGTCCTACTGATAAACAAAAATTCTAAACAGCCCAAAATTGAAAAGTGGTAAGATTGAGATTATGTTCAAAAAGAGGATTTACTGTCTTGTGTTCTCTTGAAGAAGGGGTATTATAGTGCTTCTTTTTGTCTAAGGAAGCATAATTGTTTGCAATAAAGCTGCTACTCTCAAAACAGAATGGAAAGACAAGAGTCATTTGTTAAAAAAAAAAGATCCTTAGTAGCCTTCCCCCTGCTCCTTTTTTTCTTAAATATATATGAAAATCTGTAATTATTTCTTTGAAAAACATTTTTCAACAGCTGTAAATTATAATGAGTCAATCACTGTGTGCTCCTTTTATTTCCCCCTCCAGCAGCTGCAGATCTCCCCATTCAAAGCAATTAATTGATATTTGCAAAGTGCTTTGAAACTGAGAAGTGGCAGCTCATAAGTGCTAAATATTGTTCTTACTCCTGCTGCATTAGGAATTAGGAAAACCAGCCTCTCAGACAAGGCTCAGAAGAACAGCAGTAATTCCAAGTATCTAAAACAATCACCTAAATCTCGAAGGTATCCCCCAAAAAAGATTCAGATTAACAGACCTTTTCAAGACACATCAGAGGTTAATTACTAAAGATAACATCCCTGGAAATTATGTATCAAGTGTTGAGCAGAGTAAAGCTTTCGCTCTCTGCTACATTTATCATTTTCACACATGTATACCTGTGTGTTAACTTGCACTGCATTTTTTTCTTAAAGCACACTTTGCAAGCAATAGATGTTTGAGAAGATAGTGCTTGTTTGTACAACAAGACTAAGTTAAGACTTTCGTAGATCAGCAGGCCAACTTAAAGAAAGTTTGGCATTGTATTACTGTTTGGGAGTTAAAAATCATTCCACAAAACCAAAAGATACCTCAAATATTTCTTATTTTCTAGCAATATATAGATTTTGGGAAATGCTTGAGCATGAGATATCAGTGTAGTTTCTGGTAGATTTCACTGCTTTCATTCAGTATTTCAATTTTTAACAATCTTCACTGATACACTGCAGCTCTCTACATTATTGACAGTGTTGCTCATAAGAAGGGTTGGTCTGTTGACAATATATGTTTCAAAGCACAAAAAAAGAGATATCTCACAGAGATAGCTACAACTGAAATATTATTTCTTGCAGCAATAACTCTAGAGATGAAGTCATAAACCTGCTGGCATCCATTGCTGTTAAGAAGAGCTATGGGTAGCAAAATTCTGTCCCAATCATAGCCCAGGCACATGGATTGGTTTTTCTTTTCTGTGGTCCTGAAAAGTGGCAGCTTGCTTAAAAATCCTATGTCACTAAGCAATTAATTGTTGACCATTCAACACCGTTTCTTTATTGAAAAATGAAAAAAATTACAGATGGTTAGCACCACCCAGCAATGCTTATACATACATTTTGAAACCAGAGATAAATAAAATATTTGTGAGTCAAACAATGAAACTAGTAAGCATGCATACATAACAATTCTGCAAGGGGAAAAAAAATCACACAATACTACATGACAGCCATGTATAAGGCAATCCATTAATTTTGATGCCATTAAAACAAAAATTGCAATCCATGCAGCTTGTTTTTAAAAGCTGTACCCACAGTTGGAACTCTTAATTATGAGCAGACTATTTTTCAAAATAGATGGCTTCAATAAAGACTTTAAACATTGGAGAATTTAAGGGTTAAAAAAAAACACCTTTCCTATTGTCAATTTCATTGTCCAAAGAAAACTACAAAGTTTTGTATAATTCAAGCAAGGACATGTGGGCTATTTCCCGTCAGCCTAGCTGCCCCAAGTTTGGCAAACAGAGCCAAAGAATTTCTCTTTAATAGTGCAGGAGTGACCAAAAATGACCAATGAACGACCTTTTTGAACTATGCACTGATTAAAGTAAAAAATGGAAAGAAATAATATTAGAGTTCCTCCCATTCCATATTATTTAAGAAACCTAATGTTGCTCCCTCAAACAAGAGGTCTGCACCTGAGTATATGCTTTTAGAATATTTGTCCTTTCTCCTAATGTACTTTACACTAGTATTTCTCCTGCACAGAGGTCACTTTATTTCAGGTGATTAGCCTAAAGAATTTTAACAGTGCCCTCTTCTACAGATACTTTGGACAGAAGGGAGAATTACCTAGCCAAGTTTTCCTCCAACTGGACTTGGGTTTTAGTTTAAAATTATGAAAGTCAAATCATATGATCATGTAACAAAAAATGGGATTTGAGAAAAAGGATAGAAAATTAATTTTATTGCAAAATTAATTGGGGGCCATGTACTTTACAATGATAATCTGATTTAATCATTGCAATGCTGCAAGAGAGGTATCATTGCCTGCATTTAAAAAGTGAGACATCTCAATAATATTGTAATAACTATGTATAGTGTCAGATGGGTACTAGACTTATCAGGGTGATCACTTTGTAAATTATATAAATGTGCAATCACTCTGATATGCCTCTGAAACTAATATAATATTGTACATCAACTATAATTAAAACTTTTTTTTTACAAAAAAATTTTAACCAAGCTCATAAATACAGAGAACAGATTGGTGATTGCCAAAGGCAGGGAGTGAGGGCAGGTGAAATGGGTAAAGGGTTTAAAAAGGTAAAAACTTCCAGTAATAAATAAGTCATGGGGATGTAATGTACAGCACAGTGGCTATAGTTAATAATACTGTATTGTATATTTGAAAGTTGCTAAGAGAGTAGGTCTTAAAAGTTTTTATCACAAGAAAAAAAATTTTGTAACTATGTGCAGTGATGAGTGTTAACTAGACTTATTGTGGTGATAATCTTGCAATATATGCAAATATTGAATAATTATATTGTAGACCTAAAACTAATATCATGTTACATGTCAGTTATACCTCAATTAAAAAAAGATTACCATCTCAAAAAAAGTAAATAAAATAAAATAAATAAATAAAGTGAGACAGCTGAGGTTCTCAGACTAAAACTTTTGTTCAAGAGAGCACAGAAATGGCACTGAAAGTTAGATTTAGGGCTGTATAACTCAAAAGTGCATGCACTTCCAATATCCCATGTAGTCCCCCTGCTGCTACAAACCAAACTTTTTAAGTCAATTGTCCATAGCAATACCTGCAAAGTAAGAGACATCAGTGTAATGTTGTGGTTAAGGGACTGTGCCTTTCTGTCATGATTTCTTTAATAAAGAAACAATATTAAATTTATTTTAAACTAATAATAAAAAAAAAACAGGGAAAAGCTTTGTGGCATCACCCAGGTGTCTGACTAATCACCTGAAACATCTTCCCAAATAGTACCAAATGAATTCAACCTCAAGAATAGTTTTCATCTATTCCTGGATGAGCACGCCTTTCAAGACTTAGCACATTTGTTCTGCACTAATAATTAAATTGGATTATAGCTATTTCATATAAGCAATAAAAAGCTAATCCCTCATAAAGCACAGTCTAATAAGTTCTTTTTTAACCATGAATCAACTAATCTGCTGACCAAGACTCTCACAAATGCCTAGTGAACACTACTCCTTACCTCATAATTCACTTCCTGCCTCTGTGCATTTCCCATAAATGAACTCAAATCACACGTGAAGTACGTTGAACCTGTGCTCATAAATTTCAGTTGACCTGCAATTTGTGAAGCCAAAAAGTCAATACAACGGAACTAGATTCTTCTTTCAGAAGCTCAAAAACTCCCCAGGTTTAGTAAAAACAAATGAACAAACACCTGTTCTAGAAATGTGCCAGTGTGTTCCGATCTAGATTTTGTCGGCATTACTGTGTCTACAATGAAAAGGAAAAGGAAAAGTTTAGTGAGCAATACACACTGCCTCAAAATCCCCTTAAAATAGAGCTAAATAAGAACAAAGATGAAATAATCCTGTTAAATCCTCTGGAAATTGTGAAGGGTTTAGTTTTGAATTGTGACTCTCAGCCCAGAATCTCTTTAACCACACAAATAATGGCTGTCTTCAATGCTCTTCCACAATCAGGCAAATGTTTATAATACAGGACCAGTTGACCCTGGCAGGGCTGCTCTCACACACAGAAGAATAGTTGTCCACTCACAACTTCATTTGAGTGCCACTGTTATAAGTTAATTTCTGTCCCCCCAAAATTCATATATTGAAGTTATATAAATCTCTAATCACTATGTTGTACATTCTGACCCCTAGTACTTCAGAATGTGACCTTATTTGGAAACAGGGTCTTTACAAAAATAATCAAGTTAAAATTAGGTTATTTAAGTGACTTCCAACATGACTGGTGTCCTTATAAAAAGAGGAACTTTGGATATAGATCAGATACACACAGAAGGAAGACAATGTGAAGAAACAGGGAGAACATGGTCATATGATCAGTGTGATGCACCTACAAGTCAAAAAATGCTAAGGATTATTTGCAAACATGAGAAGCTAGAAAAGAAAAGAAAGGATTCTCCCCTAGAACCATTGAAGAGAGCATGGCCCTGCTGACAGCTTAATTTTGGTCTTTGAGAATTCATAACTGTGAGACAACAAAGTTGTGTTGTTTTAAGCCACTCAGCCCCTTTGTTGCAGCAGCCCTAGGAAATGAATACAGCCACTATTATGGCTCCATTTCTCTATGCCTGTTTCTCCTGGGAAAAGAAAACATTATTCCAGGGGTGGAAAACTATTTCCAACCCACATAACCAATTCCGATAAATGGTTAGGGACATCCGAAGTGCTGTATTATGAAAGGCATTCAGATCAAGCCCAGGATCAACCAAAATAAAAGTCCATCATGGCTTCTTACTTTAGGCGCAGGAGGATACACATTGATACTAAGCCACACGTTTGTCCTGACTACATTAAGCCATCATCAGTCATCAATACTTTAGTATAAATTATTTTCTCAGAGTCTTCCCAGTATAGACCAGATGAGCATAGAATTTGGAGGAGAAAGTCAAGAAGTAGATTTAGACAAATAGATAATGCTCCCCAAGCTTGCAGGCATGGGGAAGATTCCTGTGATTGCATGATCCCTGGAATCCCAGAGATCTTGAAAGGCTGTTCAGAAGAAAAGAAAAAGGACTGCTTCTTTCACCTATATCACAGTTTTGTCCAGAGAGCCCTGCTGTTTATCTCTATCAAGCTATATGTTTCTCATAGAGCCAAAAGCCTTAGATTCCTATCTAATTGTGATAGCCTATCATTATAGAATACAAGGCAATATTTTTGTCACATTGTAGTTCCATATTAATTATTGCATATTACAGTAATTTAAATAATTGGGGCATTGGTGCAAGAATATGGAAGAGTCGAGGAAATCCAAGATGGCAGAGTAAATGCTGTGCTTGCCTCATCCCATGAACACATCAAAATTAAAACTAAATTGTAGGACAATCAACAACTAAATTATAGAACAATGGAGAACCATCTGAGGTCTAGCTGAACAGAAATTCTATAACTAAGGATATAAAGAAGAAGCCACATCAAGACTGGTAGGAGGGGTGGAGACACAGAACAGGCTGGTCCCACACTCATGTGTGGCAGTTGAAAACCAGAAGGAATATCTTGGCTACAGAGGCTCCCCATGAAGGAGCAAGGGACTCCAGCCCCCACACCGGGCTTCTCAGCCCCGAGTACTGGTGCCGGGAAGAGGAGCCCCCACAACTTCTGGCTGTGGAAAATAGTGGGGATTCTGACCATCTGAGTGAGATGGAAGGCTGCAGGAAACCCAGACATCATCTTAAAAGGCTCACACAGGCACTCACCCTGGGCTCCGTGGAGAGACAGTGACTCAGAGGCGTTGGAGACATATGGGGAGAAACTAAGTTGTGTAACTTTAGGGTGAGAACCAGAGGGACCATCCCCACTTTCCCTGTGTGGGGCCCTCCTCCAGAGGAGCAGGCAGCTGAGCACTATTTTTCCTGTGTTGAGCCCGCCCCCACAGGCCAAATCTGAATCTGATTGGCCTGGTGAGCTCTGCTGCTCTACTCTGCTGACCCACTGAGACCCAGCCCCACTCATCTTGTTTACTGCAGGAGGCTTTATCAGGCGCTGAACTTTACAGGAGCCAGCAGGTGGCAGCAGACCTCAGAACATCCCTACTTTTTGCAGAGCTACCCCAAACCTGGCACTGGTGGCAGCTGTCCTCAGTTTGCAGCATGGCCTCTCCCACATGCCTCCAGGTGCGGCACAGGCAGCAACCAACAGTGGATTGCTTTGTAGCTCCTACCAGGTACTCCCCGGCCAGTCACAGGCAGTGGCTGACCTGGGCCTGCACAGGAACCCCTTCCAAGAGGCACCAGAACTAACATACTTGGAAGTTGGCTTCAGGCCACAGCAGAGCACCACCCAATTAACCCCACAAATGGCACACAAAAAGGGCGGTCTCAACAGGGACCACAGCCCACTGGAATGAATCCCGCTCCATGGGGTAAGCCCCCTGCACAATAGCACATAAGCTGGGGATGTGGCCAAACCCCACAGCCAATCAGCTTGAGGGTCATTATCACCTACTGACATGCCAATAGCAATCAAGGCTCAACTACAACAGGAGGGAACACACAACCCACACAAGGGACACCCCTGGCGCACCCAGCTCAGGTGACCAGGGAGACTGTGCCACTGGGCCCCACAGGACCTCTACTACATAAGGCCACCTGGCAAGGCTGGGAGACATAGCAGCCCAACTTAATACATAGAAACAAACACAGAAAGGGAACCAAAATGAGGAAACAAACAAAAAAAATGTCCCAAATGAAAGGACAGGAGAAAACTCCAGAAAAAAATAAATAAATAAAAAAAATAAAATAAACAAAATGGAAGCAAGTGACTTACCAGATAGAGTTAAAAACAATGGTTATAAGGATGCTCAAGTAACTTAGTAAAAACTTCAACGAAGCGATATCAAGCATAAAAAAGGACATAGAAACCGTACAAAAGAACTAGTCAGAAATGAAGAATACAATAACTAAAATGAGGCCCTCCTAAGCAAGACTCAGAGGCCTAAAGGAAATGACTGACAGATTCAACCAATAGCAAAATTCAATATTTCTAGGATTAAAACAATACTACAAAAAATGTTAAAAGATAAATTGTAAACTGGGAAATATAGTAAACGTGTAAATCTAAGCAAACATTGACTATAAAAATAATTATTATAAAAGAATAATAATGATAATGTCTTCTACAGTTCAAAATATATACAGCATTGCCACATGATAATAATAGCAGACAAGGACATTAAAAGTTATTAAAACTGTTCTTTATGTTCAAAAAATTAAATACTGGGCCAGCCGAGTGGCTCAGTGGTTAAAAGCATAAGCTCTGAGCAACAGGGTTGCCAGTTCAATTCCCAAAGGGCCAGTGAGCTGCTCCTGAGCTGAGCTGCCAACAGGAGGCTGGATGGCTCAGTGGTTAGTGAATGCGCTCTAGCAAAAAGGTTTCTGGTTTGACTCCTGCATGGGATGGTGGGCTATGCCCACCTTCAACTAAGATTGAACACAGCACCTTGAGCTGAGTTGCTGCGAGCTGCCGGTGGGCTGCCAGATGGCAACTGGACTTGGAGCTGAGCTAGCTGGGCCCCCCATAACTAAGATTGAAGGACAACAACTTGGCTGCTCCCCTTCCCCAATTCCCCAATAAAATCTTTTTTAAAAAAATTAAATACTGACATGAGATATATTTAAAGACAAACTGAATTTTAGAGATGAAAACTATAATGTCTTAGAGGAACAGCAGCAAATTAGATAAGGAAGGATAAAACATTATTTAACTTGAATACATCTTAATTAAAACATTCCAAAATGAAACACAGAGGGGAAAAAATTTCCAAACAGAAAGAATGAAAGGAGTATCCATATATGGTGGGACAACTTCAAGCAGTCTAATAAATATGTAGCTGGGGTTTCAGAAGAAAATGAAAGAGAGGAAAGGGAGAGAAAAAAATATTTGAAGAAATAATAGTCATATATATTTTTTTTTAATTAAAGTTTACTGTTGTGACAATTGTTAGCAAAGTTACATAGATTTCAGGTGCACAATTCTGTAATACATCATCTATATATCACATTGTGTGTTCACCATTTTTTAAATTTGATAAAAATTATAAATCCATAGATCCAAGAAGCTCAAAGAAACATAAGTATTAGAAACATTAAGAAAACTGTGCCAAAGCACATTATAATCAAATTACTTAGCATCAATGATAAAATCTTTAAAAAGCCAGATTTAAAAAGACATCTTATGTACAGAAAACAAAGAAAAGGGTGACTGTAGATTTCTCATTGCAAATAGTGCAAGTAAGAAAACAGTAGAGAAACATCTTTAAAGTACTAAAAGAAAAGAAAATTATTAACCTAGAATACTATACCAAGTGAAAATAACTTTCAAAAATTAAGGCTAAATCGACTTTTCCAAACACAAAATAGCTGAATAAATTTATTGTGAGCAGACCTACATTATAAGAAATGTTAAAGGATGTGCTTCAGGCAGAAGATAAATGATATCTGATGGAAATAAAGATCTACACAAATAAGAGCACTGAAAGAGCTGCCTGTATTAGTAAATATATGACTTTTTTATTATTTATATCTCTTTAAAAGATAACTGGTGACTCCTAACAGGTATGGGGTTTCTCGTGGTGGTGATGAAAATGTTCTGAAATTAGATAGTAATGTGGGTTATACAACCTTATGAATACACTAAAAACCACTGAATTATACACCTTAAAATGGTGAGTTTTATGGTATGTGAATTGTATCTCAATATAAACAGTAAATGTTTTAATAATTGATCAAAAATAATAATGGTGTATAGTAGGATTTATAACATATGTAAAAGAAAAATGCATGACAATATAGATGCTAATTCTCCCCCAAATTTACTACAGATTCAATGCATTCCCATTCAGAATTCCAGCAAGATATTTTTGTAAAAATTGATAAGCAGAATCTAAAATTCATGTGAAATGCAAAAGATCTAGGAGATCCAAAACAACTTTGCAAAGGAAGAACAAAGTTGGAGGACCATACAACCACCAGAATATAAACATTTTAAAGGTTAAAATCAACCACTATTGACAAGGATATAGAGTAACAGAAATTCTTATGTTTTGCGGGGAGGTACATATTGCAATAATCTCTGACCCAACAATTCCACTCCTAGTTATATACCAACAGAAATACATGCACGTGTGCACTGAGAGGCATGTTCAAAACAGCACTCATCATAATAACCAAAAACTATAAACAATCCAAATGTTCGCCAGCAGTAGAATAAATAAATTGTGGTAGATTCATACCATGGATTTCTAAGCAATGAAAATAAATGAGATGGCTAAATCTCAAATATAATGTTGACTGTAAGAGATCAGACATACCTTATGTTCTGTAAAGTTCAAAAATAGGCAAAACTAATCCACGGTACTTATAGATTCCTATAGGCAGAAGCAAGAAAGCGATTATCACAAAAAAACAAAAGGATATTCATGATCTTTAGTGGAAAAGAAAAGAAAAAGGAAGGAATGGGCATCCAGAGGAACTTCTAAGGTACTGGCAAGGTTCACTTTCTTGATTTAGGTAATGGTTACATGGCATTCATTTTGTAACAATTCATTAAATTTTTATATTTTGTTTTAAGCACATTTTCATAAGTGAGATATACTTCAGAACAGAAATGCTTGGAGGGAAAAATCCCTTTGTTTTTATTGTAGTAGAATTTGAGTTGTAGCTCTATGTTGAATTGCTTTCTTTATTCCAAGTACACTGTAACATTTTACTCTATATAAATCTGCACTACATGAGCTATTTTTAAATAATCATGTATTATTTTGTGATTAAAACCAATAATTTATGAAACAGAGAGAAATGAAAGATTCTGGGATTTCTGGGAATGAATAAAAGTGGGTTAAATGAATAGAAACAATAAAAAAGGAAGAAATAGCTCCTATTCTCAACCAGCTTAAAACCTTTGGAAGAATAGTGGTAAAGAACAAACAATTCTTATGCCTCTTTCTTTGCTCAATCAAAAGCACTTAAGCTCTTTCCAGGAGTATAATGTAAATATGAGTAATGGAATTGATTTTTTATCAAACATACAAGAATAAATCAGATGAGTTCTATTCCCTTCAAGGTATTCATCTCAGGAAGTTAGACACTTTTTCCAATGAAATTTTATTAATGCAAACATTTTGGTGTGCCTCTTGGAGAATTGCTTTCAGAGCCTATGGCATTCTTTTAATAAACTCAAGGATGGTAAATTGACCCTTTGAGAATGAACCAAGAAAGTTATTTGGATCCATGCCTGATAAATAACATAAGTAAACTCACTCATTCAGAATGTATTGATTTGATCCAAAAATTGAAGTATGACTGTAAAAACATGGGAATAGTCTTAAAAGAAATTCCCACAGGAAAGTTCCTTCCAAAAAAATAGTTTGAGCTATGACAGCATTATCGAAATAAGTGTTTTGACTCTTAGGAATCATTTTGGAGACAAATACATATTCAATTCACTTATTCAACAAATGTTTACTGAAGTCCTTCTGTATACTATGCATTGTTCCAGACCCTCTGGGGATACAGCAGGGAACACAATAGACAGAAAAAGCCTGCCATCGTGTAGTTTATTTCAATATATGCTTATTAACAATTTGCCACATAATTTACAGTTATAATTTTACTTTCTGAATGTGTCTTTAATGATTATAATGTACATCTCTGCATCATCTTTACAGTATTTTTAGTGTTATAGGTCATTAGGATTTAGTATGATAGGTCATTAGAGGGCAGATCAGGAT
Organism: Hipposideros armiger; assembly: GCF_001890085.2. Lineage (NCBI taxonomy): Eukaryota > Metazoa > Chordata > Mammalia > Chiroptera > Hipposideridae > Hipposideros > Hipposideros armiger. Next base: position 1,208,386 of record NW_017731668.1, on the reverse strand, counting down.
TTAAATCTTCTCGTCCAACACATGCTACATGAATGCAGAAAATAAATATCCAAACCGCTTCTCCAGTAGAAAATCAAGAGTTCCTTATACTTCACTGCAGAGCTTTTAGTAAAGAAACGTAGTTGATACTCAAAAAATATGTGCTTATTTGTTTGGGTTTGACAAGAACAACTTTAAAAATTCACTAATGCATTCATAAAAATGAGGATATGATCAGTTCAACTGAGCCTAGTAGGGAAGATTTGGTCAAGTAAGTCCTTTGATAGTATCACAGTCATATGGAAAGGATTTTCCAAGTTGCCCGAGGAAGTTGGCATCCCACTGGTCTAGTAGCTCACAGCTCATCACCTGAAATCCCTAAGGGCAACTGGAAACAGGGTGTCTGGAAATCAGTGGCTATATCCCTCGCCTCTGAAAAGGAAGCTGGCATGCTAACTGAAATCTCAGAATTGAGGAGTCAGAATTTGGGGAGTACCTTCGCGCCACTGCCACCACCAGCACCTCATCATTCCTAATCCTACCTCACCAAAAACCTGTTCCATTTTTTAAGTGAATGGAAAAAGCTGTGCAGAACATTCAATCACTGTTGCCCCAACCTTTTCCACAAAGAGGAGCGGAGTTTTATTTAACAACGTAAGTAGCGCTGCATTTTAACGAAATCTGAAATGAAGAGCAAATCGGAAAGAATGTGGCGCTCCACAGGCATCAGAGGATAGGGGCTTGTCAGGCTCCGCGGCCCGCACAGGCCAAGGCAGCGGGAGGAGCCACGGGGTGCACGGTCACCGCAG
>NW_017731668.1:1158996-1207558 GCF_001890085.2 Hipposideros armiger | reverse complement strand
CTGCTGGCGCCGCTCCCTGCTTCGTGGTCCTGCTTCCTGCTTTCCTAGTCTAAGTGTTTTTTAATTAGCTTTTAGCACCTCCCCATTTTGACTACAACCATTACCCGCTCCTTACCGACTGTATGCCCACCTGGTATCCCCCATGCCACACCTTTGCCCAGACTAGGCCCACTGGTCCAGGCCCTCCAGCGTCCATACATTTGAAATGCTCCTGACTATCCAGCGACTCCATGGATTTTGTTCACGTTTGTCCCTGTTTTCCTTGCCTAGAGCCTTTGTTCTTTTGCAGTGCCAGTTCCTGCAGGCAGAACCTTATTGTTACTTACCTGGCATGACTTCGTTTCTTGCCAGGTCTTCTGAATATTTTCAAGAGTTACTATACCTAGAAATACACACACACACACACACACACACACACACACACACACACACACAGAAAGAATTTGGAATTCATTTTTAAATTTACATGCAGAGCTTTTGAAAGGGGATTTTTTTTCATAACTTTAATTTGTTATTTAATTATTTTATTTATTTGTTTAATTTGTTTTGTAATTAATTTTGTAATTTACAAAGGTTATAATTTGAACCTATCATAATTCAAAGGGCCTTCTCCTCCTAGGAAGCTCTTCCCTAGCCTCCCAGGAGTCAGCTGAGCACTTCTCCAGTTTGCTGCCTTTCAACTGCCCCATGGGGGCCGTCCACCCACGTGCTAGCATCCAACTGAGCTGCAGAATGCAGCAGATAAAGCCTGGAGTGAGAAGGCCTCTATTCGAAGAGGTTTTGTTGAGGCTGTACATAAGAAGCACACACACACACACACACACACACACACACACACACACACACACACAGCTAAACCCTTCAAAGCAAAAATCCCGTTTTGGAGGTAGGAACCATTTTTCTTGGCATTCTTCTCTCCAATTCACTGGACAGTAGATAGTCTATAATGCAGAGTAATGGATGAATTGATTAATTAATGGTAAAAGAATGAATGAATGATGAAAGATTAAAGAATTTGCAACCTATTCCATTTAACCAATGTTTATTAAGCACCTACTATGTATACATCAGGCATTGTGCCAGGAGCAGTCCTTGCCGTTGAGATTACAATTCATTGGAAAACACGGACAAGTAATAGTGGTGTACTGGGTTAAGTGGGCTGGATGCTATCAGAACACAAGAAAAAAGGGTCTAGATTGGGGCAGGGAGGGGAGAGAAAAGGAAGGGGAGACAGTAAACTAACATCCATTACTAAAGTATAAAGAGTAAGGCCAGGGTGGTGAAACCTGGGGCTCAAGAAGTAAGGAAACAGTTCTGCTTCCAATCAGGCTGCAGAAGGTCACAGCACAGAGAGGGGTGAGCCCTTCCCAGGTAGAAGAGGGTGGCTGCTCTCATCTCTGGGAGCAAGGCAGGCAAAGGCACTGCCTGCTGTAGGCAGAGGACTTGGTGAGGACAATGAGGAGCCAGTGGGCTGCTGTTGACAGCCAGGCCTACGCTGGCATGTTGATTGACACCAGGAGGAGCCCAAAAGACACATGGCCTATCCTGTCCTCTCCACAGAGCTTTCACATGGTCCGAGGCTGTGGAACACTGAGGACCGGAAGGGAGACCTCCGTCCAGAAGCACAGAAAGCTGGGGCAGAGCAGGATGGCGAGGGAAAGTGCCACAAACTCCAGCTTGCTTAGATCTCAAGCTTGATGGATGGAGGTAGGAACCAGAGCCCACGGGCAAAAGTGTGGGAACCACTGGTGAACTGAAACTGACTGGAGTGTGCAGCCCAGCCCTGCCCATCTCAGCTCCGGGGTCCACCAAAGACATCACCCCTCGTCCTAGTGGGACAGAAGGAGGGACCAGTGCTCTTCTGGACAAATGTTATCAATTTCAGTCTCTCCCATGTATACCCAATGGCCAGCATATAATTTTTTAAAAATAGGAGACAATCAGGAAAATGTAATCCACAATTTTTTTTAAGAAGTGGGGCTATTAGTACTTCTATGTGACAGAGACTCTCCTTTGACTAAACTTGAGTCAGGCTACTCTTGAGTCCTGTTTTCTACTAGGCCTGGCTCTTGGACTCTGTCTTAGTCCAGTTTTAGCAAGAATCCTTCTGGGTTGGTTTAGTGAAAATCCCCCATCCTCAATATCTTATCACGCTGGCCTTCCTTCAGCAAAAATCCTGTCAAGGTGGTTTAGCCAGAATTCCCCCTCGGCCCAGTGTTTCTTCTTGGCGGTTTTCCTTTCACTGCCCATCCCGCCTTCCCCGCCCCCCATCCTTGTTCTAAATCTCCACTTGTCCTTGCTGTATCGGGAGGTGAGCTCCATCTCTCTCCCAGACTGCAAAATCCCACTGTAGTAGCTCCCTGGATAAAGTCTGCCTTATCATCTTTAACAAGTGTCAGAATAATTTGTTCTTTAACTTTTCACAGGTTTAGTGTGATAATTCCATGAGTTGATAAATGTAAACGCACATACAAGTAGAACAGTGTTTGGCACAATGAAAATGCTAGACAGGGCCAGCTTTATGGGGGCACAACCTATGAAGTTACACAGGGACCCACACTAAGAAAGGCCTTGAGCTTGGTTTAATGCTCTGCTGTCACATGTTGAAATTCTTAACAGTTCTTTAATAAGGGCCCTGTATTCTCACTTTGTGTTGGGCCCACAGATTATATCACTAGCTCTGACACTGTATAAGTGTTTGCTACTCTCTCAGTTTACCCATCACTTGCTTGGAAAGAATTCTTCCAATGCTCCTATCCAACATCCAGTGGGTTTCTCTCTCTCTCTCTGAGCATGTATCTTAGTTTATAATTATGCTTCTATCAGTGTGATTATTTAAATAAGGTTTATCTCCTCACTAGTAAATAAGCCCCATAAAGTAGGGACTGTGGGCTTGTTCATCATTATATCTCATCCATAAGTGTCTTAAAGTCAAGCTGAGGAAATTCTTTAGATTTTTTTAACATTTACTTAACAAAAATCCTCTTTTTCTCTCTCTTCCATATTCTAAAGCAAAAAAAAAAATTTTTTTTACCTCATTATTGATTAATTCTTTTCCCTATGTTGGCCTACATCATATATTGGGAAACATACCTTTTTTTGGAAGGTTTAGAAATTAAACCAAATCAATATTTTTGTAGCACTTTTTTGGTACGGATTATTAATCCATGAAATGAGCAGATTTTAGTCCTTCTGAGTACTTGCCAAGCATGTTTAACTTTTGTACAGATTTATCCTAAGTAAATATGAACGAGACCCCTAACTTCTCTGAGTTTTAGTTTTCTCATCTCTGAAATGAGCCATTGGACCATATGAGTTTCGTCCCTGGTGTGTCAGTGTACAACAGTGAGCCTATAATAAGGAAAACATAGCATGAACTTCAGAAATGGGCTGCTTTGAAGAGAAGAAAACATTTTTTAAAATGTGAAAACAACTTAGGGTGTTGGATGCTACCAGAACAAATGATTTACGATGAAAGGAAAATTCACAGTTTCGTTACCAGTTACATGGTAACAATAAAAAATGGAATCTATCAAAGTCATTTCTACATTTGGAAATGAAATTGATAGAAAGTTCTTAGAACATGTACCCTCATTATAGTTACGGGTACCTAAAGATAAAATTTCCTTTCGCGAACAGAAATGCAAATACGGTAACCTTTGCATTAGCCACTGACAATTTGATTTAATAAAATAACTAAGTACACAGTCAGGATTTCAATTTGGATAAGGGTAAGTAAAGACAAGTCTGCCAGTGGCTGAAGTTTTTATGTGTAAAAATACAGACAGGGAAGAAAGAATATACATTGTCTAGCAAAAGAAATAAATAAAATTTGGCCATGAAAATGTATAGTAAAGGGAGATTTTTAGAAACTACTAATAATAAGGCTGTTAAAAAATAGTAAGATTGCCTCTTGTATGAAATTCTCTGTATAATCTCAAAGTTCTAGATAAAAATAAGACAGAGGGATCAAGAGATAGATAGATAAATAGAAAGATGTAAAATGTCTAACACAAGGTTGTTTATAATATTAAAACTTAGTGACAGCCAAAATGCCCAACAATAAGAAATTAGTTAAATGTATGTACAAACCATTAAAATAATTATTTTGATCTACATTATTAACTAATAATTCTCACTAATACTCACATACTAATCACACAACAAGGGTATCTTCACTCAAAAACAGCAAGTTTAAAATTGTTATGTAAACTAATCTAATTTGGAACATGTATTGGGTTGTCGGAAAAGACATGACGCATTTTTGCAACAAAAAACAGAAAAAATATGTCATGACTTTTCTGACAACCTAATATATTTCACTGTAGTATTTAATTTTACAAAAAAATATATATATATATTGAACTTCAGTTTATGATATACATATTGAAGTATTTATGGCTTAAGTTGCTAATATCTACAACTTTAAAATGCTTCAGAAAGTAAGATGGATTAATAGATAGGCAGAAAGATAGATAAATATAAAATAGACATCAGAGAAAATATAATAAAATTTTAATTGTGAGGAAACAATTCTATATAATAATAGCCCACTTTGGTTATATATGTTTTTAAAATTATATATGATTCAACATTTCTCTGAAATCTCTAAAAATTGAAGTTATGGGAATCGGGTGAGGAGACACTGAAAAACTAGACCAAAATGTTAAGTAAATTTATCTCTGAGAAGGAATACTTTCCCATGTTTTCTGCATGTATATACTAAAAGTTCGTATGTGTATATTACTTTCATAATCAGGAAAATGAAATTGTGGCAGTGACCACCAGTTACCTTCCATATCCAGTCAGCCCTTCTTCCTTGGTAAAAGAGCCCTGATGTTTTAGGTGGGCTCATTACTGGCCAGCCAGTAGAGGTCTTAAATAGCCTCCCATTCACTTAGATGTAACCTTGTGACCAAATTCTGACTGAGGCACAAGTGGAAATGTATAGGACTTCTAGGAGGTAGCACACTTTTCTAAGAATGAAAGCAATGCATGGCCTAGCCAGAAAGAAGGATCTGGGTCTCTGACAGTGTGGAACCACTCTCCAAGTTCTGGACCAACATCCCACTTCCGGGATTCTTTACACGTGAGAAAAATAACATGCACCTTGATTTAAGCAATTGTTTTTCAGATCTTTGTTGCTCACAGCTGAATGTATTCCTATCTGGATCATATAAAAGGATACATTTTGAAGTGAAGAATAAAAAAACATCAATGTTCTTTAAAATCTGAATTTCTTAACATTTAGATCCAAGAGCTGCAAATAAAATAATAAAAAATAAGTGACATTTGAAGTAAAGCTAAGTTTAAAGAAAATGGGATAAAATGTTAAGGTAAGCCAGTATTCAAATAAGTGGATATCGACCTACTCAGCATGAAATGAGAGAGGCTGTGCATAGCAGTAATCAGTGACCAATAAGTTGTCCTATATAAGTTTATCTACACTACACTTGAAGACAGGGGAATCGTAAGGAAAAGGAGCATTGATTGGTAAGCAGGTGAGGTAGGAAAAGACCCAGACTAGTTGAGACATATCAGCTACTGAGGTGAGGCTGGGCGCCTATTGAAAGAAGGGCCTGGGGGCCTGGGGAAAGCACCTAGAGCTTCAAAAAAGAAAGAGAAAAATAAAACAGGAAAAGCAAAAAACAAACATTTATTAACCACCTTCACAATTATGCCCAAGGCTCTCTTTTTCACTAAATCCCACCTCAATTTCTGTGATAAATAATATCCAATCATTTACTCTAGATCTCATAATACAATAAAGGATAGGCATGAAATAACAGAAAGTAGGACTCAATAGGAGAGAAAAGGATACATTGTAAAGAAAGTCTACAAAAAGGAAGGGTTTTCATCAGTTAAAAGGATTTTTTACTTCAACAAAAGAAAATCTTGTAATCTGATTTAGAGGAGGATATGTTAAAAGTACCATTTGAGGGCCTGGCTAAGTGACTCCTTTAATCCTCACACCTACTCTATAAAACGGCAGCAGAAGAATCGTGAAGCTTGTGTACACACACACACACACACACACACACACACACACACCATTTCCACAGGGATTTGCTGTCCCATAGTGAAGTCACCCGGTGCTTCCCTGCGTGTGAAGTACATGGCAGGGCTGGGAATCAAGCCCAGACATCAAACGGACCCAATTTTGCTGTATTTCTGCAGCTACTATTGGTATTAACATCTCCCAAGACTGGAGCAAAAAGAATGAAAGCACGGATAATACTAATGGAGTGTCCCAAAGATCTAGCTAAAGAGACTCTAGTCAATGATAGAAAAAAGGTGAAAATGAATAGAATTAGGGCCCGGGGGAACATGAAATAAAGCCTAACAAAGAAATCATATGGGGAGTCTTAAGGGGGAACAGAATATCGAACAGCGATGCACATAAAACCACCAGGTAAGGGCTTGACGATGTGTAACCTCACAAACAGATCCCTCTAACAAGAGCTGTGGTTATGATGCTAACTCGTGTGTTAGCTTGAAGGATTAGGTTAGAAAAAGCTACTGACAACTAATTTGCTGCTGATTAGAAATAAAGCATTATAAGTAAGTATTGTTACATTTATATTTCACCTGAATGATATGAGGTTTTCTATTGCTTTAGATTCTAATTAAAGAATCTACCCTGAATATGAGGCTCTATATTTAGGGTCCCATAGTCAATAAGTTTGAAAAACATTAAGCAAAACTAAATATTTTACTAAAATACTTCTCAGAGTCTTTACTATGATGATGTGCACTGTGATGACAAAGAAGAGAATATAATCCAATCCATTTTATCACAGGACACTTTGGGGCGGGGGGCATCTCAGTAGACAAGGCTGTCATAACTAAAAATCAGTGAAATACGTGGTTAGAGTGTGAGGAAAAAACAAACTTTCTTCAGGGCTCACTCTGTGTAAAACACAATAAGAATTAAATTGTTATAAGTATCTGAAGATCCTTGTGCTTTGCATGGACCTAAATCACAGGAACTCCCAGAAGAAACAGTACAAAGCTCATGCCCTTATCAGAAAATTGGAAGAGGATCTTGTTTGGGGTAAGTTTTTGGTCAAAGAGCTAGGAGTATCCATCCTACATTGAATAATAGTTTCTATTGCTATGTAGTAAGTGAACAGTAAAGATTCCTAAGAGACAAACATCAGAACCATCTTATCCACAAGTCCTACTCTCTACAATACTTTTCCCCAGATATGTGCATGACTCCTTCTCACTTCATTCAGGTCCCTTCTCAAATACCCCCTTGGAGAGGACTTTCTTTGTCTAATATGGCAATTCCACTAACTCTTCAGCCACTTACATTGCTTTATTTTTTATAGTAGCTATTCACCCACATATTTATTTATCTGTTTATAGTCTGTTTCCTCACTAGAACGTTGACCCACTGAGGCGAGGGATTTTGTTTACTCACCTCTGTAACCTGGGTGACTGGAATAGTGTCCTTGTCACATAGTAGGCCTTCAAAAATGTGTGTTGATTAAATAACTAGATAACCCATATTGGTTTCTCAGTCCTCTACTAATGATGGATTCCCTTGAAATATTTCATATATCCAAGCATTTAAAATTTCTACCCCTATTCTCAGAAGGAGTGAAGGAAAACAGGTTTGTCCATGATCAAGCTCTCTAACCTTCTTAGGACTATAGGTAAATTTGGATCTTTTATTATTGAAATTCTGGGCAGTGCTAACATCCAGTAACAGCACCATCCTTTTATTTGGAGACAATGAGAGGTAAGATTAAATGTATGTACATTTTCTTGAGGGAATAAAACAACCCTGCAAATTCAAACTTTTCTCACAATGATCTGCCTCTGGGTCCATCTTTTTCATGGAAGAAGGAGTATGCTACATGGTAAACAAATGAAAGTTTCTTAGGCAGGACTGTTCAAAGCAGTATGTTTCTCATCACCACAGGAACCATCCAAAGTGTCCATACAGGGAAATTTCTGATAGATTGATGCTTTGAAAGGGCATGTACCAAAGATAGAAAGAAGGGCAAGTGAGCAGTATCTGTAAGACTAGGACGGAAAAGTTAAATAACACAGTGAGCTGAAACTTAGGAGAAAATGTTAAGAAAACACAAAGGTTAACCATGTTTGATAAATCAATAAAAATGAAAGGAAGAAGCCCACTTCTTGAGAAAGACTGTGTAAGAGGTATATATGACTGAGAAAGAAGAGAACACAAGTCTTTGACAGCCTGTCTTCACCCCAAACACACACATTCAGATTAGAAAAAGGACAAATACAGTTAAGAGAAAATTGAACAGCTAAGTAAATTAAAATGCTTCCATCTTTAGCATATTAGGCAGCTACTAAAAATTATGTTCATGAAGAGTTCTTAATGGCATGGAAAAAATATGGCATAAGATTAAGTGTAGGGAAAGAAGGATACAAAATTAAATTGCAAATAATCTTGATTTATGAAAAAATAAATACAGAGAAAAAAATACCAGATGGCTATACGCCAGAATAACACTGGTTGCCTCTGATTGGTAAGATTATGGGTATTTTTTCTCTGTGTGTTATATTTTTATGAACCTTCAAGCAATGAACATTTGTTACTTTTATAATCATATAATAGAAGTACAAAAGTAAAAAGAAACGCAAAAATAGGAGCCCAAGACACATGAGGCTATTACAAAGCAGCTTCAAGCTAGTCTTAAATGAGGCCAAGATTCCAGACCCAGGGGTTGCAACGAGAGGATCAGTATCATTAACCTGAGGACCCATACACAATAAGAGACCAGAAAGCTATGGTTTTCAAAATCATGAGTATCTTAAACCCTTGGTCACAAAAATCTCAAAAAAAAAATCTTGACTTGATAGTTTTGAAAACCTGAAAAAGGTGATAGGAAAGAAACAGGCTCAGCTTTCTTCTGCCCACCATAGTTGTGAGTTTTATCTTGCACATGACTATTACCAAAACCTAGTAGAAACAAGGTGCAGGGCCCACAGGCTCCAGCATTGTGGTCTATGAGTCCCAACACTTATAATTGGTGGCACGTGAGAGTTGGGGCATAAGTTCACTGCTTTTTGTTGGAGCCAACTTTTTCTCCCGGAAATCCTTCCTGTCCTGACAGCATTCTGCAGTCTCCTTCTGCTGGCCTTTTTCATTCTGTGTTCTAGTCTGCCCCAACCCACACTTTCTGCCAGTTCCTGCCAAAGCTCTATTTGACCATGGGCCACTGAGAGCCAGCCCTTACAATATATTAAGATATTTCCTAATACATGCTTCTCAAAAGTAGCCCTGAAAGATACCCATGACATTTTATAACCAAGGGGAATGATGATCTATAATTTGATAGCCTCCCTTTAGAAGACTCATAATGTCCATTCATATAATAAAAGTTTTAAAAATGGGGCCAGCTGAGTGGCGTGTTGGTTAAGAGCTGGCTTGGGATGCCAGAGGGCCCCGGTTCGGATCCCACATATGAGGGCCAGTGACACTGCCCTCCACAGCTAAGATGCTGAACAACAGCTCAACCTGGAGCTGGGCTGCCATGAGTCGCCGCCGATGGTGTAGGCTGTAGCCCCTGCTGCAGTAGGTTTCCATGGGCTACCATGTGTAGCCAGCAGCCAGTGTGAGCGGCCAGCAGCCGCTGTGAGCGGCCGTCCAGAAGCCGGCGACTGATCTGCCTCGCCCGGAAAGAGCGCAATGATGGTGCCAACTTGGGCCAGTGAAGCAATGTCCTCCACAACTAGACTGAAGAACAAAATGACAGCAGCTTGTCTGTTCCCCTTCCCCCAATTCCCCAGCCTGTTCCCATTCCCCAATTCCCCAATTAAAAAAAAAGTTTTAAAAATGCCTACAATAAAGAAATTTGTCAAATTTGATCATATTTTATGAAACCTTGGTTTTAAAAAAAATATTGTTAAATCCAATAAATTCATACATTTCGACAAGAGTTACATTAGAAGTTTCCTCCCCAATAACCCTTATGGCCTAAAGGTAATTTGCAACTCCCATGCTTTTATCTAATATCCTGATGTTGGAATTAGGACACCAATGGCCCTTGAGAGCATCCAGCTTCAACCTCTGCATCACCTCATGGTGGGGATGCAACCCTCCCAAATGGAAATAAATCTATCCTACTGCAGCCAACAGACTGGAGTGCCGGTCCTCTCACTTCATTCCATCTGACTGTTTCTCCTAGCTATGTTCTGCTTCTCACATTCCTCATAGTATCTATCAAAGCCTACTCTGCGTAAAAGCTCAGACAGCCAGCAGATATTAGCAAAGAGTCAATCAGTCAAATATTCTGTTGCTCCCTACCTATGATTTTCAGGAGACTTTCAAAAGGGATCTTAACATCTTGTTTGGCTTTTCTTAATAATTAACTCATATCTCAGTTCATTCATGGCTCCCTCAGGAACATCTCTATAACCACGTCAGGTTCCCATCTTATCCCCATAAGAGGTAGTATACCCTTCTTATGCGCCCATATATCTCTCCGTGAAGCACCTATCACAATTGCCATTTTACATTTATTTGTATGAACATGTACTTAATGTCTGTCTCCCTCACTAATACTAATACACAATAAATTTGTATGCTTTTCATACTACAATAAATGTTTCACATTCATTTCTTACATTTAATCCTCACCACAATCCAGTTATGCATAAAGGTTTGGAAATACAATTATTATTTCCATTTTATAAATGAAGAAACTGGGGCAAAAAAGTGGTCAAGGAATTTGACAAATATTACATAGCTAATAAGGAACAGGCTAGAGTTTGAATCCAAGCATTCTGATACCAGAACTTTCAGTCACTAGGCTGTATTATCTGGCCACTAGACACTAAGGTTCAGGAGGGATGGACCATATCTGACTTTGCTCACCATGGTATCCCAAGTACCTAGCACATACCATCTTTTACTATGCTTTTGAATGAATTAATGAATGGATGAATAGATAAATAAACATAATTCAAGTATAAAATTCAAAAATTTTAAAAATGTACACCCTATAAAATAAAAGTTTTCCATAATCCTACCACCACCTCCTCACAAAGAAACTATTTTCAGCAGTTTTCTAATTGTTCCTTATGAAGCAAAATTTCATTGAGCAGTGTTATGAAGCACATTGGGTATGTGGCTGATTCCATGAATTTTCGAGACCATGAAAGTAAGAAATTTTCCCCGCAGAACACTGTCATTACATTGGTACACTGCTTACTCACATTACCTCTCCCACCACCACCACAAACATTCACGTGATGCTCAATATTAACAGGTGAGGAATAAGCAGATGTTTATCACCAAAGCAATAAATAACATAATTCATAATATCTATGATCAAGAAAAAGAACTATCAGCTGGATAAGAGTACAGATAAGTAGAATCACAACTGAGTAAGTAATAAAACCCAGAAAGGAATAATTAATAAATGTTAAAACTGAAGAGAAAACCAAAGCAGCATGCCACGTAGCTCTGTCCCTGTTTCTGATTCCTGAAGATACCACTAAATTGGGAGAGATAAAATTTCAGATGACAAAATCATTCTTTAAGATTATTCCAATAGATGAAAATAATGACACCAAACCAAGAAGATCAAATTCAGCAGGATTTAATATAAAGTCTGAATTTAAGTTCTAAAACTAAATAACATGCATTTAGAATCGGGGCCCCATTTTCTGGTTAAGTTGTAGGGGGGGAAAAAGCCTCTGTGCAGCCAAAGAATGATTAAGGGAGAAGAAATTCTCTCTCTTTTTAAAACTTTTTGTATTTTTTATTGTTAATGAATATATCCTCATTGCAACATATTTTGAAAATATAGGAGGTCATAGAATAAACCACAGTAGTCCCTAGTCCACCCTTTTTCCTCCCTCCAACTCCCCCCTCCAGAATAATCCATGTGAACACTTCCAGGTGACCGTCTGTAGGTTCATTATTTGCACTTTCATATGAAAACAAAGCAATTCAAATGCCATGACCTCCAGAAATCCTTCCTTGACCTTCTACCCTCAGAACAAACTAAGGAAATTTCTCTTGTACCATCATAGCACCAGTGCCATCCTCTATCCTTGACTTAAACATGATGCATGACTTTATCTATTTACTTATCTGTCTTTCCATTTAATTAAACTGTGTGTTCTTTGAGAACAAGAAACCTTTTACTTATCTGGATAAATGCATGGAGACTACACAGTTAAGTTCAATAATGTTTGTCAAACTGAATGTAAGTGAAGTTAAAGAGAGGCAGATTTGTTCAGTGAAGCCAAAGTCAAAGATTTAAGCAATTTTTGTTCAAAGTAGAATCAAATAATTTGGAATTAATTATCTTTAGTCAAAGAGTTTCCTACATTGTGAGGGAATTTTGCTCTCCATGACCAATTCCTCTTAACTTCAAAATTTTAACTCTCTATAAGTCTTTGTTCCCCTTAAACCATTCTTTGTGCTTTTCAAAGAGCTACAAGAGAGAATCATACATCCAATATTCTCTCTTTCTCCTCCTTAGCTCTTTCTTTAAGATTCTAAGAGACTAGAATTTAGACCTTTTATTATGAAAACAGTAAAATGTCTAGATCCTATTTTTTCTAAACAATTTTCTCACTTCTTCAATGGAAGAGGGTGACCATGGTTACCTAGTCAAATTTTTTTAACATTATTCTTATATATGTATAAAAATAAGCATGTTTTTTATACTTATTAAATTCCTAAATGTTGATCATTTTATTTTTCTAATAATGGTACTTCACAAGAAACTGCAGTCTGATAATAGTGATAGTCAAACGGAAACATGGTCATTTTTCTTTTATGAGTAAAGAACTAGTTTATATTTAATTTAATGGACTTTGTTCTCTCTACTCTTTTACTTACTTCTTCTTCTAGATCTATTGTTCCCATTAAATTTTCATAATATCCCATTAACTGAATGAAAAAGAATTCTGCATGGTGTTGAGATTGGAAGGAAAGCGTTTCCTTTCATTTTTTGTCATGAGAAAATTTTTTTTTGGCAGAAGGTTTTTCTTTTTCCTGAGGACCTTTAGTTTGCTCTCTTTCAGGATTTTCATAATTATCCCACCATTATCAGTTTCCCCTTCAGGCCAAATTGAATTGCTTTGAGTTTATCTGCAAACTTTAGTGTTAACTTTAAAATTATTGGGTATGTTATTAGGGAAGGTTTTCTCACAAATAATATTTCAGACCTATACCACTGAATGGCCAAATACCTGCTGTTTACGCCTTAGTCTTTTCTCTCAGGTTCTCCTAAAAACAGCTTTAGCTAAACAGTGAACACCGTGCTGTGTTGCAAAGATGAAAGCAAAATTCCATGTGTGAAGCCCAAATTGAAATCACAGAAGGCAGGATTCACACTGCTAATTGTTGCTTAGCAATAAAATGTGCAAAACATGCTAATGGAACAGTGACATCAGGCACCGGAGGCATCTGTATCGATGCTGGCAGTAAATCAGGGAATTAGAAAGCCAAGAGGAATAGCAAGAAAAGGAATTCCATCCCTCAGGAGCTGGGGGAGGGTTTCTGCCCTTGTCTCTACTTACTGCACAGTCGAAAAGCAAGTCCCTTTATCCATTAGAGACTCCTGTTGTGGTACTTGAATATTGCATGGAAATAGATACTCTGAGGCTCATATTATCCCTAAAGGAGTCCCTGGTGGATTTGCACATATCTACAAGAATAGGTATTGTTTTCTTTGCCTTGTTAAACAAAAAGATTTCAATGAGGATAAACGTTCAAATCCCAGTTCGGATGTTGCTAAGTGAGCAGAGTGGAAGTAACAGCTCCTGTCTCAGTCACCCTCACCTGTGCTCTTTGCGTGGCCATTATGGCTCCAGGATTAAGGCAACATCTGAAGAATCAAAAGAAACAAAGAGCCCACCACAGCGTATGGGAACAAACTGATAAGGGGTCTTAACCTTAGAACTGACAGACTCCAGCTTTTTCTTGTATTTTGCTTTGTTTTCATTCTACCTTCATTTCTTTCTAAGGGTGTTTCCAAGATAGAATGTTCCAAGTTGCCTTCAAAGGAATCTGAGTTTATCTGTTATCTCCAATCTCCCTGGTGACCTTTAAATGAACAAAATGATAGGCAGGGATGTTTGGGGATTAAATGAATAGAACCTCGATTCATATTAAATCAATTTTAAGGGAAAATCATGCAAAAAAAAAAAAGTTCTTTTAGAGAGAGATAACGACTCCTATATACCACGACAAGATTGTTGAGAAACAGAACGTTGGCAAACCAAGCCACAATTTGTCTTCCCTTAGTGCCTCTCTCAGGAAATCTTAATTGGGAATATGCATATGTCCTGCTGTTTGCGAGGTGCTTTGGGCCATACGAATATTTTGTACATGATCCCTAACTTGTTACCAGTGTAAAAAAGATAATATGTATGAGCCAATTTGAGACATACAAGAGACTGCAATGTAAAACTTATAAATCTGCATACTGAAAACTACTTCATTTATTTTGCAGAGGTTCCTAGCTTCCTTTAATTTGCTATTCCCTAAATTGGTGGATGGAAAAATTCAGATGTTTAGCACCCAACAGACACTGTATAAAAACTTTTTCATCAAAGTATAACTTACCGTAAAGCGCACAAATTTTAATGGTGTATAGCTCAATACATTTTTTTACCTATATAGTATATATCCATGTAACCATCACACAAACCAAGATGTAGACATTTCCAGCACTCCAGAATGCTCTCCCAATAATACTGCCCTCAAAGGTAACCATCATTCTGACTCCTACCACAACAGATTAGTTTTGCCTGTTTTTGAACTTCATATAACTGAAGTAATAGAGTATTCTACTCTTGATAAGATACTATAAGGAAAAACTCTCCATTTTCCTTCTCTTTACACATAACACTGACACTTCTGGTCATCAAATGTAGTGGGGTTTTTTCCACACTGACTAATTCTCAGACACCAGCTGGGTGTCCTACAATTCAGTTCAGTTCTGGTACCATCTACCAGGAGTTCTCATCAGATTGCACAAGTTCAGGGCTCAGTCCCACAAGACTGCCTCCACTTCAGATGCCAGTGGCAAGTCCCAGTTTGTCACCTGTCCTTCTGACCAACTGGATATAAACTAAGGATTCCACGACCACTTCCTTGGGTTCTATATTTTTTTAATGGCTCACAGAATGAAGGGAAACACTTACTTATGTTTACCAGTTTGTTATAAAGGATGTAATAGAGGACAAAATGAATGAAGAGCCAAATAAAGAGATACATAGGGTGAAGTCCAGAAAGGTCCTGAGTACAGGAGCTTCTGTATCCTTGGTGTTGGGATGCACCACCCTCCCAGCACATGGCTGTGTTCACCAACCAGATGCTCTCTGAACCCTGTTGTTTAGAATTTTTATGGAGGGTTCATAGTTAGGCACAATTGATTAAATCATTGGCCATTGGTAGTTTACTCAACCTTCAGGCCCTGTTTGTTCCACAGAGGTGCAGGGGTGGGGCTGAAAGTCCCAACCCACTAATCATATGG
This sequence comes from Hipposideros armiger, assembly GCF_001890085.2. Taxonomy (NCBI): domain Eukaryota; kingdom Metazoa; phylum Chordata; class Mammalia; order Chiroptera; family Hipposideridae; genus Hipposideros; species Hipposideros armiger. Next base: position 1,192,073 of record NW_017731668.1, on the reverse strand, counting down.
TTGGTTCTCCTGACCACCAGCCCTCATCTTGAAGCTGTCTAGGACCCCTCAGCCACCGGTCATCTCATTAGCATATAAAAAGACACCGCTTTGGAGATTCCACAAATTTTAAGAGCTGTGTGCCATGAAACAGAGGCAGAGACCAATATCTGCTTTTTATTATGTCACAAGCAAATACTATCTACACTTGCTTTTTATTGTTGTATTACAATATTAGCAGCCTAAAAGGACACACATTTATTTTCTCATAGTTTTATAGGTCAGGAGTCTGGGCATGGCTTAGCTAGGTCCTCTGCAGTCAAGGTGTGGGCCAGGGCTGGGTTCTCATTTGAGGTTTGGACAGGGTAAGGATCAGCTTCCAAAATCACATGATTACTGGCAACATTCTGTTCCTTGCAGGCTGTTGGACTGAGGGCCTCAGTTTCTTGTTGGCTGCCAGCTACTCTCGAGTGTCTTGCCACAGAGCCCTCTCCATGTGGCAACTCACAATATGGAAGCTTGTTTCTTCAAAGCCAGCAAAGAAGATAGTTTCTTCGCAAGACAGATGTTCCAATCATATATAACTGAATCATGTCTATGTAATTATGTGTATACTGTAATCTTTGCTGTATTCTATTAATACAGCAAGTCACAGGCCATATTCACACTCACAGGGAGGGAATTACACATGGGTGTGAACACCATTAACAGTAATCGTGGGAGTCACCTTAAAAGCCTATCTGCTATACTACTGTTATTCTCACTTTACAGGTGAAAAGTAAACTAAGAAAGATAAAATAAAATGCCAGTCAAAAGCTAAGCCAGATATTGAACACAAGCATATCTAAATCCAGAGTTTGCCTTCTTAACCACCATCGTGCAGGGAAAGTTTCAAAGAGGAGGTGGGACTACAGCAGGAATTGCTGATTCTGAAAAAGCTGAGAGAATGGATTGGGGGACCAACATGAGCAAGGAGACTGGAAAGAATGGGAGTATTGTAGGAAAGTGAGGAAATAGTCCAATTATAATAAAGTTTATTTGGGTGAATGATGAGGGGGAAAGGCTCTACAGCAGGAGAAGTCTAGAATGTCAAACAGAGATACATCAACCTAACACAGTATCAATAGGGAATTATTGTAGGTTTTTAAGCAGAAGTTATTAAAGTATTAAGATAAATCAAGTATCATAGCCTCATTCTAATCAATACATCTGAAACTTCTTAAAAGAATAAATCTTGATGCTAACCAAAGTAGATCTCCATCTCTACTTGGCAATGCTTTTTAAAACATGGCTGTAAATGATTTAAACAAATAAATATTGACTATTAAGTTAAAAATATTTCTCACAGGACCATCTTCAGTTAGATCAAAATGGAAGAAAGAGCTTGCAATACAAAAGAGCCACACTTTTTAGAAGGTTTTTACCACCCTCCCCAAATCATAAATCCTAGAACCTGTGCTCTTTGCCACAATTCTCAATGGTGGGTTGTGAGACGGCGCACCATGGAAATCAGTTACCCTCTAAGCACTGGATCACACAAACCCCCTAACCCATAGGACAGCCAGCCAGACACGGGCCAGTCTGACCCTCTAAAAGTCATGGAATGGAACAGAGGAAGAACTTAAGGCTTGGGAGGAGAAGACTATTTAAAAAAAAAAATCGCTGGAAAATATAAAATGAAGAATTTCTTCTATCCAACACCCATGTTACTTGTTTCACACCTTACTTCCACTCCTTCTAAATTAACAAATACCACCATAATGTTTGGTATGATGACAAGAGATGATTGTTTATCTGTCCACTAATGATCCTGAGTGTGGGCTTAGAGGCAAGCTGCTGGGCTGAATGCCTCACTTCTCCACCTACAAACTGCGTGACCATGTACAAGCCACTTTCCTTTCTCAAACCTTAGTTAGTATACAGGATGAAATGTAGTAGGCCCATAATAAAACGTTCATGATTGTATCATTAGTGTACAGTGTAATGATGTGCTAATAGAAGTGCAATGAATTTTGTTGAATAAAAAATCCACTATAGGGCCGGCCAAGTGGTGCATTGGTCAAAAGCTGGCTTGGGACACCAGAGGGCCCCAGTTCAGATCCCACATATGAGGGCCAGTGACACTGCCCTCTACAGCTAAGATGTTGAACAAAAGCTCAACCTGAGCTGGGCTGCCGTGAGTCATCGGCAACAGCGTAGGCTGCAGCCCCTGCTGCAGTGGGTTGCCATGGGCTACCGTGTATAGTCAGCAGTCAGTGTGAGTGGCCAGCAGCCACAGTGAGCGGCCGTCCAGAAGCCGGCGACTGATCTGCCTCGCCCGGGAAGAGCGCAATGATGGTGCCAACTTGGGCCAGTGAAGCAACGTCCTCCACAACTAGACTGAAGAACAAAAGGACGGCAACTTGTCTGTTCCCCTTCCCCCAATTCCCCAGTGCTGTTCCCATCCCCCAATTCCCCCAATAAAAATCTTAAAAAAAAAAATCCAGTATAATGAACACAACCCTGAACCCTTTTCCATCCTGTGCTTTTCCCTCCAAGGGGCACACAGCCACAGTGTAAATTATCATGCCGTTTCTTTCTAGAGTGTTTACTGGAAGATTCAGGGGGATGAAAAAGAAATTTAAATCATAAGTAACTTTTTAATTATCTTTATATTAAATTCATCAGAAATGTTTTATGTGGTTGGATACATACTATTTTTCTAATAATACTGATTAAAATATCTGTGAGTTTACTTTTAAGTTCACAGTTTAGAACTCATATATATGGATTTAAGTTATAACACATGATTTTTATATTAAGTATCTAAAGGAAAGATTCCATTCAAAGTAAAGCTTGCCACATTAATTTTCTAATTATACTCATCATTTTTCATCTGGTGGTAAAATACTAGTGCAACTTTTTTATCAAAATAAATCTTACCAAAGATCATAAATAATTCTTAAATTATGTAAACATCTGATTTCTTTACTAGAGGAAAAAAATCGGTCGGGAGGAGAAGAGTCAGACAAGCGGTCTTGAGGGCCACAATACTTAGCCTACAACTAAATAGATTAGACAACATATTAAAACTCCCAGAATTTTGATTTTAGGAATCTGACCTACTTCATAGAGATGTTGATCATTTTAAATCAGTTATGTATGTCAGGAGATACACAGGAACCTTAAAATTTAGCTCCATTTCTTAGTTGCAATCTTCTCTACTCCCAACTTCAGGGATCACCTCTTCCTGCAAATGTCAACCTCACGTCCCACTAGCCATCAATCAGCATATTTTTGCCTTTTTATAGAATTTGAATTTTATCTCTTTTTCTTACTTTCTTATTTAATATGCAAGTTTTATAAATTGTAGATAAGCCACAGGCTGGGAGTAAATGTTTGCAAAATATATATTTGACAAAGTACTTAAATGCAGAATTTGTAAATAACTCCTAAAACTCAATAATTAAAAGAGGATTCAGCTTCAGCTTCAAGTGTACAGTGCAGCGTTTAAGTTTTGTATACTTGAAACTAATAATAATAATAATAATAATAATAATAATAATAATAAGACAATAAAAGATGTGTAATAGGTTTGGACAGACACTTTAAGAAAGAATGTATATGAATTATCAAGTACATAGAAAGTGTGCATCATTAATCATCAGAGAAATGCAAATTAAAATTATAATAAAGTACTCTACACACCCACCCAAATTGTTAAAATTTTTTAAATTGCCAACATCAAACATTGGCAATGATATGGAATAAACAGAAGTCTCATGATCCAACAATTCCACTCTTAGGCTTTCACTGAAAATGAAAAAAGCATATGTTTACAGAAAGACCTGAACAAAAATGTGCATAGTAGTTTTATTCATAATAGCCAAAAACTGAAGGTCACCCCAATATTCATCAATAGAAAAATGGATAAACAAACGGTAGTATAGTCATACAATGGAACACAACTCAGCAGTAAAAAGGAACCAATTACTAGTGCATGCAACGGTGTGGATGAGTCCAAAACCTTATGCTGATTGAAAAAAGAACAATACATACTATATGATTCCATTTATATAAAATTCTACAATAATCAAAAGGTGGGGATTGCCTGGGAAAGGAAATGAGGGAACAGTCTGAGATGATGGTAATGTTCTATGTCTTAATAGGGGGTCTGCATTACATGACAGTTTGCATTTGTCAAAACTCAATAAATATGTATTTAACATGTGTCCATTTCTTTGTAAATTCTACAGCAAGAAAATTATAAATAAGTATTGCAGACTATGTACTGATGTCTGCAGTTTACTTTGGAATATGTCAAAATTTAAGATGGATTAAGAGATGAGAAGAAGGCAGATAACTAAATAGATATGTGTTAAAACAAATAGAGTAAAATATTACTGGTGGAATCTAGACAGTGGGTATATGGGTGCTCATTGTAAAATTAGTTGTTTTCATAATAAAATATTGGGAAATTTGTTTGGGATGATGCTGCAAAACTGAATTATAAGAACTCACTGGTGAGAAAAATGTCACAGTAGTTGCTGAAAACATTCCATCGAGTGCACAATTTTTTTAAATCATAGATACACATACATGTATACAGTATTTTTAATCACAATGGAGCTTCACAGAGCATTTATAGCATTGCTATAAACAGTTATTCTATAAGTGTTTTCCTCCAAAAACACAACAAAAACAGTTTTAAAAAGTTACAGTAATCATGAAATAAAAGTGTAATTAAAAGACTTTTAGCACAAGATCATCATCTCAGAAAGAGTGTAATAGATTCTTTGATCACCAAAAATATTCTTTAAGAAGGAGAGGATCTGTGAGGAAAATCAGGCTATAAAGATTGTCTTGAGATTACATTAACGTCTGCTGTTTCTCAGGTCAGAAACTGTGACTTTGAAGTGTGTTTTTAATGTTTTCTGCTTAAAGTTTATGCTATTGCTTATATCAAGTGTGATTTTCAATATTTAGTAGTTCTTGACCTACTGCATTGAAAATTCATATCCTTGGGCCCAGCCCATACCAAACTGAATCAGATAGAATCTCAGAAAGGTAGGATGATTTTATCTTTCTCTTTTTATTTTTGTATGTGATTGAGCCAGAATTGAGAACCATGGCTAAAAACTATGCTGTTATTTGATATTAAATGTGATCTGCAAGTAATGGGCACATAACAAAGACTCACTGGCAATCTACCTACTTACTTGTGCCAAACTTCCAAACAGTTCTTAGTGTGTGTTCCCATTACCCTCCCCCACTTCACTAACACACTTCTTAGTAGTCTCGTGTGTGTTAGACACGAGCTTCTTAAGTGCAGGCTTATTTTCCAGATGATTTATAGAGTAAAACTGATGGCTACATTAGAGGATAATATGGGATCACTTATGGTGCTATTTCTACAGCTCCCAGGGAGGGCTGGTATAATGGGAGATGCAGAGCATGCTGTGCAAGAGATCCCCAATGAGCAAAGGACCCAGGATCTGCTCCTGCTTTTTCATTTAGTTATAAATGTTTTAATACATCTACAATCCAGAGGCCAAAACTCCTTTTTTTTTTTTGTCCCTTAGAAAATATCTCTCCAAAGTTTCCAATGAAGACATGCACATTGTAGATTCATACATACTGTTTAACAGTAATATTTCATCAGGGTAAAAATTGACTAAGATGTAAGTTGAAGAGCAATTATAAAGAGGAAATTAAGGAAAGACATGACCCAGGAGCTACTTGGGGTAGATATTGGGATAAAGCCAACCCCAAAGCCATGCATATCACAATGCCTTTGGTCTGTATGTAAAGAAGAGTGGCCCTTTCCAGTTCTTCATCTAAACAATCCACAGGCCTAGTTCCCAAAGCTACTGGAGGGAGCAGGTCTCTTTGCCCTGGGAGCCTGGAACTATTGTCCCCACTTGTCAAATTATGTTCCCAAATTGTGATCCAAAGAACACTTGTTCCTACAAACCAGTAGCCACAGTTAAATAAATTTTGGAAATCCTGAGATCATATCCCATTTAGGTTAGTCAGAATGCCGCTCCCCAAATTAAAAACTGAAAAGTTCTATCCTAAGGAAACCCATTTAACTTTCTCTAACACATTTTTGAAATTTGACTATAATGCCTTTTAATGTATAACACCTAAATGGAATGCCCTGTAGAAACAATGTTTTGGAATTGTTGCCTCAAGTTGGCTTTGCCTCCTTGTATTCTCCTTCCTATCTGATCAATATACCTAATATCCTTACATCACATACTACAATAGCTATCCAAATTCCCACCTGAGATGTTAATCCCAAACTCAGGACCCAGCTACATAATTTTCAGGGCCACAAGTGTGAAATGTAAATGTGGGGTTCTTTGTTCAAATGTTATTAAGAATTTCAAGGGGCTGGCCAAGTGGCTCAGTTGGTTAAAGTTAGCTTAAGAGCACGAGCTCTGAGCAACAGGGCCACCGGTTTGATTCCCACATGGGTCAGTGACGCTGAGCTGCCACTGAGCTGCCAACAGGTGGCAGGTTGGCTCAGCTGGTGAGAGCATGTGCTCCTAACAACAAGATGCCTGTTCAATGATGGGCTATGCCTGCCCGCAACTAAGACTGAACTCAGCACTTTGAACTGAGCTGCCACCTGGATGGCTCAGTGGATAGAGCATGTGCTCTTAACAACAAGGATGCCAGATTGACTCCCACATGGGATGGTGGCTATGCCCACCCGCAACTAAGATTGAACACAGCACCTTGAGCTTAGAGGCCATGAGCTGCCGATGGGCAGCCAGATGGCGACTGGTGCCCTCCACAACTAAGATTGAAGAACAACAACTTAGCTGGTCCCCTTCCTCAATTCCCCAACACTGTTCCCCTCCCCCAATTCTCCAATTAAAAAAAAGAATTTCAAACAATAGCAGAGCATAAAAATGAGACATAGTGTTCTTCTGTGCCCCAAACCTGCCTTTATTCCCTCAATTTTGGAGGTGCCCATTAAAAAAGAAAAGCAATCTAATTAAATTTATTATGTGAGTTGAAGAAATTAATCATACTAATAGAGGAAACACTTGAAGGAGTTTACTTGACAACACACACACACACACACACACACACACACACGCACACACACACACACACAAAGCCTGCTTAAATACTGGGCTGATTATTAAAACTAAAGAAAGGTTATTTTAAAGAAGGCTGTGAATGGTGAAGAATTTTGAAATCATTTCATAGGAGAAAAAATGGGTTTAGTCTAAAAGGCGTCAAGTCTAAGAAGAGAGAGCTTGGAAGTCAAGAAAGTAATGCATGGTACCCATCTGCTATGAAGGCCTAATGGAGACAGGACTTGAGCTAGTTCCTAATATCTGAATAGGATTTGATGAGGGCTAGAAGTTGAAAGAGCACCATACTCAAAGGACCAACGTGTGTCATGCAGCAGGGAGAACCTCTTGCCACTTATAAGGAAGACAAGGCTTCTATTTCTCTTAAGCACCACTCATAGGTATATCATGTTCAAACTGCTTAAAAAAAAGAAAAAAATCTTAAAGGTAGCCAGAGAAAAGACATACTACATAAAATGAACAAAGATGAAGTTACAGTAGGATTTTCATCATAACCTATGCAAAACAAAGGCAAGACAGTGACTTATTTAAAGTGCTAAAGACAGAAGATACCAATGAGAATTCTATACTCAGCAATAGTATCTTTCAAAAATGAGGGAACAGAGGAGATCCAAGATGGCGGATTAGATAAACACTTTGCCTGCTTACTTCCATGAACACATTAATATTACAACTAAATTGTAGAACAATCAATGTGGCGAACCATATGAAGCCTAGCTGAATAAAAGTTTTATAACTAAGGATATAAAGAAAAAGCCACATCAAGACTGGTAGGAGGGGCAGAGACACAAAACATGCTTTCCCCAAACTTCCATGTAGCAGTTGAGAATCAGGATGTATATCTTGGCCACAGAGGCTCCCCTCAGAGGACCAAGAGACCCAAGCCCCACACCAGGCTCCCCAGCCCAGAGTACTGGTGCTAGGAAGAGGAGCTCCCACAATATCTGGCTGTGAAAAACAGCAAAGATTCCAAACAATCTGGGTGGGACTGAAGGCTACAGAAGACCCAGACATCCTCTTAAAGAGCCCATGTACAGACTTACTTACTCACAGGCATCATCCTGAGCTTCAGCAGAGGGACAGTGACTTTGGGGGGGCATTGGAGGCATACAGAAGGCAGACTGACATATGTGGCTTTATGACAAGGGCTGTAAGCAAGCCACCATTTTCCTTGTGTGTGGTCTTCCTCCTCTGAGCCCACTCCCACAGGCCAAAACTGAATCTGATTGGCCTGGTGAGTTCTGCTGTTCTACTCTGCTGACTCACTGAGAACTTGCCCCACCCAACTTGCTTACCACAGGAGGCTTTATCAGTGGCTGAACCTTACAGGAGCCAGCAGGTGGCACTAGGCCTCAGGATGTCCAGGCTTTTTGCAGAGACACCCCAGGATGGGTACTGGTGGCAGACATCTTAGGCTTGCAGCGTGGCCTCTCCCATGCACCTCCAGGTTTAGCACAGGCAGCAAACAACTGTGGATCACTTTGTAGGTCCTACCAGGTAGTCCTCAGCCAATCACAAGCAGTGGGTGACCTGGGTCTGCACAGTAGTTCCTCCCAAGAGGACCCAGAACAAACACACTTAGAGGTTGGCTTGAGATGACAGCAGAGCACCACCCAATTAGCCCCACAAGTGGCACACACAAAAGGGCAGTCTCAACAGGCACCAGAGCCCACTGAATCTCACTCAGTGGGGTAAGCCCCCTGCATAGCAGTCCATAAGCTGTGGGTGTGGCCAAACCCCACAGCCAATCAGCCTGAGGGTCTATCCCACCCACTAATGTGACAATAGTAATCAAGACTCAACTATAACAGGAGGGCACACACAAACCACACAAGGGATATTCCTGGAGCACCCGAAGCAGATGACCAGGGAGACTGTGCCAGGGCCCCACAGGGCACCTGCTATATAAAGCCACCTGGCCAAGACTAGGAGACAAAGCAGATCTACCTAATACATAGAAATGAACACAGAGATGCAGCCAAAATTAGGAAACAAAAGAATACATCCCAAATGAAAGAACAGGAGAAAAATCCAGGAAAAGAACTAAATAAAATGGAGGTAAGCAATCTACCAGAGACAGAGTTCAAAACTCTGGTTATAAGGATGGTCGATGAACTTAGTGAGCACTTCAACAAAGAGATAGAAAGCACAAAAAAGGACATGGAAACCATAAAAAGTCAGAAGTAAAGAATACAATAACTGAAATCAAGAATGCAATAGAAGGAATCACCAGCAAATTGGAAGAAACAATCAGCGATTTGGAAAACAAGATAGCAGAAAACACCCAATTGGAAGAGCAAAAAGAAAAAAGAATTAAAAAAATGAGGCTAGTTTAAGAGACCTCTAGGACAATATCAAGAGTAACCACATTTGCATCATAGTGGTACCAGAAGGAGAGAGAAAGCAAGAGATTGAGAATCTATTTCAAGAAAAAAAATGACTGAAAACTCTCCTAATCTAGCAAAGGAAATAGACATACAAACCCAGGTGGTGCAGAGAGCCCCAAAAAAGATGAACCCAAACAGGCTCACACCAAGACACACTACAATTAAAATGGCAAAGGTGAAAAACAAAGAGATAATCCTAAAAGCAGCAAAAGAAAGGCAACTACAATAATAACTTATAAGGGAGCTCCTATTAGACTGTCAGCTGATTTCTGAACAGAAACATTGCAGACCAGAAGGGATTGGCAGGAAATATTCAATGGACCTACAGCCAGGGGGACTCTACCCAATAAGGCTGTCATTTAAAATCGAAGGACAGATAATGAGCTTCCCAGATAAGACAAAGCTAAAAGAGTTAATCACCAACAAAACAGTATTAAAAGGAATTTAGACTTCTTTAAGACAGAAAAAAATCAAAATTATGAATAATAAAATGGTAATAGCTACATATCTATCAACAATTACTTTCAATGTAAATGGATTACATGCTCCAATCAAAAGACATAGAAGGACTGAGTGGTAAGAAAATAAAACCCTTACATATGCTGCCTACAGAGATTCTTTTCTGATTGAAAGACACACACAGATGGAAAGTAAAGGGATGGAAAAAGATATTTCATGAAAATGAAAAACAAAAAAAGCTGCGGTAGCAATATTTACACCACATAAAATAGATTTTAAAACAAAGGCTATAACAACAGACAAAGAAGAACCCAGTAATCTTACTTCATGGTATTTATTTGAAGAAACTCAAAATGCTACTTTGAGGGACGTGTGCATCCATATGTTCATTGCAGCATTGTTTACAATGGCCAAGATGTGGAGGCAACCTGGGTGTTGGTCGATAGAAGAATGAATGGATAAAGAGGAGGTGGTACATATATACAATGACATATTGCTCGGCCATGGAAGGTAATGGGTTCTTGCCATCTCAGCAGCTTGGATGGACCTGGAGGGTATTGTGATGAGTCGAGTGCCAGATAGACAAAGACAGATGCAATGAGATTTCACTTTATATGTGAAAGTTAAGGAACAAATTTAACAAACATAACAGAAACAAACTCATAGATACAGAGAACATTTTGGTGGTTGTCAGATAGGCTCGGGGGGTGGGTGAAAAAAGGGAAAGGGATTAAGAAGCACAAATTTGTAATTACAAAATAGTCATGGGGTATAAAGTAAAGCATAGGGAATACAGTCAATACTATGGTAATAACTATGAGTAGTGCATATGGGTACTAGTCTAGTTAAGGGGATCACTTCTTAAATTATATAAATGTCTAATCATTATGCTGTACACCTGAAATTAATATAAAAGAACATTGAATGTCAACTATAATTGAAAAAAATTTTTAAGTCTCAAAATAATAAAGGAGCAATAAAGGCTTTCTCAGAATTAAACACACACACACACACACACACACACACACACACACACACACACACACCAAAAAAAAAAAAAACTAAACTAAGAGAAGCCATTGCCTATGCATCTATTCTGGAAGCAATGTTAAAGAAAGTTCTTCAAGCAAAAGGGATATGGTATCTTACTTAGTTGTCTTGGGCTGCCATAACAAAATACCATAGACTAGGTGGCTTAAACAACAGATTTATTTTCTCACAACTCTGGAGACTAGAAGTCCATGTTCAGAATACCAGCCTGGTCAGAGTCTAGAGACAGCAGCACTCTTCCTGGCTTGCAAATGGCCACCTTCTTGCTGGGTTCTCACATGGCAGACACAGGAAGAGCAAGCTCACTGGTGTCTCTTCTTATAAAGGTTCTAATCTTATCAGATCAGGGTTTAGCCTTCATGACCTAGTTACCGCTCAAAGGCCTCATCTCCAAATACTATCGCACCGGGGGTTTGGACTTTAACATATGAATTGGGAGTGGGGGAATACAAACATTCAGTCCATAACAATACAGAAAAAAAACTTGGATCTACACACACACATACACACACACACACACACACACATACACAAACAGAATGATAAGACATGAGGGCCAAGATATGTACAGAAATGGTAAGTTTGGATAAAGAATATATGGAATTTCCATGTACTATTCTTATAAATTTTCTGCAAATCTTAATTATATAAAAATTAAAAGTTGTTATATTTTTTTAAAAGAAGAGGAATATTTAAAGACGTAGTTGGGCTGACCGAGTGGCTCAGTTGGTTAAGCGCTCCCTCAAGAGTGCGAGCTCTGAGCAACAGCGGTTCAATGCCTGGCCCGAGCTGAGCTGCCAACAGGTGGCAGGATGGCTCAGCTAAAAAATAAAAAAATAAAATAAAAATAAAAAAATAAAGATGGAGCAAGACCTTGAATACTGAGCTGTGCCATTTGGATTATGTGACCAATAGCACCCAGAATCCCCAGCTTGCATTCAGAGAGTGCCAATGAACAAGGTTGCATATTTTTATTTCAACAGAAGGTTATATATATATATATATATATATATATATATATATATATATATATATATATATNTATATGTATATATGTGTGTGTGTGTGTGTGTGTGTGTGTGTGTATACAAGCTTAATGAGAAGAAATTATTTCTTTCAGACCCTTGGTCAAAAATCTTCATGGAAGGAGAAGAAAAGCTACAGCTTGCTGGAGGTCTACCATGTGGGCGGCAGCATGATAAAAGCCCACACTATGGAGATGGTAGACACAGGTTTCAAGCCCACCTCAGCTGTTTACTAACCAAGTAACATTAACAAGTCACTTAACCTCTCTAATTTCTCATCTATGAAATGGAAATAGAGTATCCATCTAGCAGAGCTGAGGGAGGAATAAAAATAATACATATAAAAAGCATGGAGGGGTACTCAATAAATGTTATCAATGTTTTGAGTCAGGTATTATCACATTTAATCTTCACAGTGAAGGTATCATCATTACTTTCATTTCTACATTTTAGAAAACAGCCTCATTAACAGTGAAATACATCACACAATTTATAAGTAAAACACTCCAGATTCCACCCATAGTGTGACTGATTCCAAGGCCCATGCTCAGTTTACTAGGCCATGCAACCATGCAAAATGCACAACATGCATATGCTGTGTGGCAAGAACAGGAAGACAGTGACAAGGTGCCTTCTGCACCAAACTAAAGTTAAAATGACCCTGCAGCTAATGGCTCAAAGAGCACCTATTAATCTTAACGTGTATTTTGAGAACTTCATTTACTTCTTCTTAATAAATGATAGAACAACTTGAAATGACATTTTCATTATTACCTCAAACCATAATGCCAAAGGACCACAAGTGACATGTTAATTACTATGCTGTTATAGTTATGAGTCTTTTTCCATCTATTTCTACTGGCATCACTACCAGCATTGCCATTAATAAGGGAATGTCAATGATGGCCTAGAAATCTCTATTATCAAGTTAGTCATACTTTGCTTTTAATAATTACATAGACTAAAGTTTTGGCTTTAAAAAGCCATCAACCAAGAATTACAAAGTACATCTCTAATCACATATTTCAGTAAAATGTTAATTCCGTTATTTCCCAGATGAGGGAACTCAGACTCAATGAGTCTAAGCATTTCTGAAGAACCTCATGCCTACAGTTCCCTGAGATTCAAATCTGAAAATCATTAGCCAGGCTAGTGTAAACTATCTTAATTGCCATGTTAGCAGAGGAGGGAGAGAAAATCTTCTAATAAAAATGGGTCACAAACTATCTAGGCTTGCTTTAATCAGTTATGTAAATTGTCTCCAGACCCACAAACTAAGCCTGTGGAGAAAAAGAAATCAGGCTAGCTGGAAAGGCACATGGCTATATGCAGAAATATTTTAAATTAAAGTATATTTTTAAAGCACGTTGGTCTATACATTCCACCGCTCAGCTGCACACAATAAAAGCCAAATAAATGTTTGAGGGAGGGAGGAAGGAAGGCAGGAAAGAAAAAAACAGTCTTTTTTCTAAAGCTGCCAATGCCAATTGATAGCCAATGCATCACTTCTAACCCTAAAAAAAGTAAAATGAAATGGTGAAAAATTACTAATTCCAAGGTTGAAGGGTTTAATAATTTTTAACTAATCTTAATCCTGATATGCATCGTAGATTAAATTTACCACCAAATTTGTACTCATAACTCTCTCCAAAAAAGAAATCACTAAATATTACAAAGCATAGTACAATTTTGCCTATTCTCATAAAAGCTGCTCAATCCACGTTTATTTTTCAAAAAATGTTACACAAACCTGGTGAGTTCAACCAAAAGAATGGAGGAAATAATATCTGCTCCACACATAGCCATGTGACCACTACGATGAGGAAAGTACCTTTACACACACACACACACACACACACACACACACAAACACACACACTTTGTTTGAAGACACTGGTTAACTGTAAATCACTGTCCATGTGAGTTATAACATTCAGGGAGGTCACTAGTGGCCTGGCCTGGGGCTCTGAACTATATAGCTTTAAGGAAGTTTATTATTATTATTATTATTATTATTATTATTATTATGCCATTATTGCTATTATTAAATATTATTCAAAACAATCCACAGCCACGTAATTAGGGGTCATCTGTAATCCACTCAAAGTGCACAGACAATACCCACTAAACTAGAATAAGGCAAAGCCCTTTATTAATAAGTAACTTTCTTGAACAGCAAAGTCCTTTGCATACATAGAAAGTAATGTATAAACCTAAACTGAGACACTCCCTGACTATACTTGAGCTTTCCTCTAACATCTCCCCCGAGGTAGCATGATAAGGACACTAAACATAGCAATAGCACTATTTATTAACACTAACTATGTATTAATAGCAGGTTAAACATGCTCATCAGTTTTTATTCATTACCTCATTTAATCCTCACAAATGAGTACTGTCATTATCCCCACTCCACATATGAGAAAACTGAGGTCAGATACACAAAGTCATTTGCCCAAAGTCAAACAGCAAATGGTAAGTAATGGAGATGAGCTTTCATCAGGGTTTCTCTGACCACAGTGCCTGTGCCTGAGCCACAGAGGAGGCTGTAACATCCGTATTTATCTTTTATGATAAAGAAAGAAATATAGCCCCAAAGAGGCTAATAAAAGAACAGTTAAAAGGATGGCTGGCAGTCTGGGGTTCCCTTGCATTTGAAAAGCTCAGGGCATTAATTCTGCCTGTTGTAAGTGGGGATTCTGCAGGACATGCAAATTCATTGCTCCTATTAAATGTGCACTCAAAGTAAAATCCAACATCTGCAGCCCACATTGATGGTATATTTATCATGGTTTCTACGTTTACACTTACGCATCTCACTCGGGTTTAACAGATTTCTACTTTTTTGCCTTTTGCTAATGAAGCAAGATCTTTCCCCTTCTACTCAAGAGAGAGAAAGCCTAGCAGAAGAGAGCCCTGGCAGCATGCCTTTGAAAACAAATGGACTTTGAAGCTGGCCTTTGAAAGGTCGAGTATCTTCCTCATCTGCATCCATTGGAGCCCTGAAGCCTCCTCTTTTAGAGAATCCTGTTAACATGCAGAAGTCTTCATCACTGCCAGAAAGGATGCCAGAGCCCTGCCAGTTCCGGTGGAGTTCTGGACTTGGCCTCTAGCCATTGGATCCATGGCACCTGTCAGAGCTCCCCTATCCAACCACATTCCCAGTCCAGCAACTTGGCCAGCCCAGGCCTGTTGCAGCCCAGGACCTGGCAGGACTTCTTTAATCATTATGTAAGCTCACTACCAAATCTTCAATTTCATGCTCTCTCCACTGGCTCACCTCCCTCAGCCTTCAAATACTGCAACACCATAAGATTTATCATCGACACCAGGATACTTCTGAGAATGAAAGGGAACAGTACACTGATACGACACTGGGACAACAGACGTAAATCTGCTAACATAGATCCAGTCACTCCATCATATCCTACAGGACTTCCCTATCCATAAAACAAAATTGCAATTCAGTCTGGCGCCTGTTCTAGAAATGCATCCCCTTCCTTTGCCAAAATTCTAAAACTTGTTGTCTACAAACATGGCCTCCATGCATTCACCATCCACTTCATCTCTAATCTCTAATCCATTTGTCTTCTGCATCTATGATTCAACTGAATAGACTTTCTGCTAAATCAAATCCCCCTTTTCCAGTCCTCATTCTCCTAGAACTCCTTGCTCTATTCGGTTCTACCCAATCCTTCTATTAGGTTGTTGGAACACAACTCCTTTACAATTAACAGACTCTGGACATTTCTTGATGATGCATTCATTCAAACTGTCCAATTGCTGACAGTACACATTCGAATTGATTGTTTGATTCCTTGGTAGGAGCTTGAAAAACACGACACCTTTAAAATCCCACCACACTGAGAGCATAACCTTCCTCTGATGAATGTCTGCTTTCAATGTCATATGAGGTGAATCATCACATCGAGATCAAGACCGTTCGCACACCACATTGTTGTAAACAATCCACTTCTCATCAACAGTTATCAGTCACTTCAAAAAAGGATCGTTTTCCTCATGTTTAATGAGCATATTGCAGATGTTTATACGCGCCATCAAATGAACTTCTTTGAGCTCATGCGGAACACAAATGTTATGTATCCCAGCTTCTTCAGGTGGTCGTGAATGCTTCAATGATGGATGTTCAATGTTTCTGCAATCTCTTGTGTTGTGTAACGTGGGTTTGACTCGATCAATACCTTTATTTTGTCATCATCAACCTCTGTGGGCCTCCCTGACCAAGGAGCATCATTAAGATCTAAATCACCAGCACAGAATTTCGTGAATCATCATTGGCACTGACGTTCTTGTAGAGCATTGTCACCATAAACTTTATGAGCAACTTTCCAGAGCAACTTTTCACAAGCTTGATGTGCGTTCTTCCCTTTATGGAAATAAAACAGTAAAATATGGCAAAAATGCACAGTTTGGTCTTCCATCTTCAACTTGTAAAATCTCCAAAACTCAACCAAATTGCTCAATTTTTTTTAAAATGAAGCTAGAACTGTCAGCTGTCAAATGATATAGCAATAACATAGATGGGAATGACTCTAGTACTTCCAAAAATGAACTAGTGTCATCTGTTGCAAACATGCGTCATGACTTTTCCGACAACCCAATAGCTTTAGCTTCCAGAAGGTCTCCCTGTCTCATCTATTCTTTGATTGTTCCCTATTGTAAATTACAGATACCTTCAAATATTTGCAAAACCCGCTTTTTCTAAGTCTCAGTCATCCCTCATTTAGCATAGTTATGAGATGTTCTCATCCTGGTTGCTTCCTCTGTTTGAGCTCTAGTTCATCAATATTCTCCCTGAAATGTTTCATCCAGGAAGGAGCACACCCCCATCAGCCTGGAGAAACTCAAGGCTGCTTCTCCCCACTCGGCCTCTCTTTACTATTGCATCTTCATATTGTCTGAACTTTGTTAGCATTCTCTTCACTCTAGTCACTTCTGTCATGGTGACAGTCAATAAAGTCTCCTAGGTCCTCATTTATGAATTCTTACAAAGTTGCTTTCTTCGATCTTGACTTCGTACAGTGAATTCTTGTTATCCACCCTTGAGCTTGTGCAGTGAATTCTTGTTATCTGCCCAAATATAGGATTTTACATTTATCCCTATTACATTTCAACATCTTAATTTCAATTCTATTTCACAGCCTGTCAAAACCCTTTTCAGTTTTCATGCTATCATCTATCATGTTAACCCTTCTTTCTATTGAGTTGTCTACAAATTTGATAAGCATCCCATATATGATTTTCTCTTTTCTATGTCAATTTCAGCTTAGAGACAGCTGATTTTTTCAAAGATAAGTGTTGAAGACCGTTTCACTGCCTGTCAGCTGCTCTGTCTGACACAGTGGTGCATCACCAGGAGTTCTTACCTACCCGGGTCTAGTCCTATCATTTGAAACAGTGGTTCTCAAACTGTAGTGAACATCAGCATTACCTGGCACATCTGTTAAAATGCATATTCCCAGGCTCAAGCTTCAGCAATTCTGATTCCGTAGATCCGAGAGGAATCCAAGAACAAGTGCCTTTAACAAGCATCCCAAGTGACCAATGATAATCAATCTGCACATAATGTTAAACACTTCTTTAGGACCACGAACTTCTCCTTTTCTGAATCTGTGTGTGGGGACACAGACGGTGGTGAGTAACAGTGGTAGAGACGAGTTAGCTTTTTCTAACTGCCCTGTTAGTTCCCAAATGTCTTTTTAGGGAATTGAAGATAATGTCATTCTTCCAACATTCAGTTAATCTTCATTCACATTTTCTAGGTAGATTCACATTCTATGTACCAAATGACTCCTTAAAGGACCAGACATTCCATTTGACAATACTTAATATAAGCAAACATATTTAAATGGCTTCTTTATGGTCATAAATTTAAATAGATTATTCTTGGTCTTAATTTCTATGTCCTTGTCCTGAGATTTATACAATAATTCCTTTGGTCATACATTTATGCAATGTTATGTCTGTAGTTGTTTGAAAGAATTTCAAATATTTCTGTGCTCTGTTTTTAATCTCTCTTGTTTTAAATTTCATTTCTTATTTATTTTTAACTCACAATTATTTTATTCATTTTTAACTTCATAGGTTTAGTTCCCTTTCAGCTTTTTACATGCAGCTCTTTAAAAGTATTTTATTTAAAGATGTATTGCTAGTGACAGTTACCTTATCTTATTTTTAAATGTTTTACATTTAAGACTGCCCCACCTTCTTCAAATTCTTTCATTTTGTTTAACCACTCCTACTCTCATGTTCTGCTTTTCTATTTTTGGTATCTTCCTTTCACAGTGCCTGACAAAAAAAAGTGGGTCACAGGAATGCTCAAAATGGAAGGAATCCAATTACAACCAGGAAAGTACCAAAGTCGCCCAGCCACCCTGGTACCTGCCTCTCTGATTTCTCCTAATTCCTTATCTTGAAGACTCAGGAGATTCGCAAGTAATCCTACAATAGAGACTTCCATAAAATCTACCTAGAATAATTTATAATATGTCATCTTTCTTTTGCTATTGATTTGTTAGAGAAAGTGTGTTACTTTATAACTACTAGTATTAGGATGTGCATATTCCAAATTGTCTTTGTTTTCTTTTCTTGTCCTTAACCTAAACGTTTGGTATAACTACTTTCATGCACAGTCAAATCATAGAGTAAAATGATCCATTGATCATACATTGATTCATAAGACCCAGGTGGAAAGAGAGAGATAAATGATAGTGGTTACCATTTATTGAGTATCTACTACATGGCATGCATTCGCTCTCTCGCTCTCTCCATATATATTTTTTCTGAATATACGTATATATTCTGCTTAATCTTCTCAATGAAGGTATTATCCTTATTCTACAGAAAAAGAGCTTAGCCTTTCCTGTTCCTGCTACTCCACAGCCATTCAGTCAAAGGGGTTGCTGTGGAGAGGTAGAAATGCTGCTTGTAGAAGATGGTGTGATGCTGGAAGATTCATTGTCACGGCTACTGAGACTGTGGCTCCCTGACAGCCCTCACTGTCAGACCTCTCTGGGATTTGCCCTCACCTGAAGAGAGCCCTTCACCCAAGGTCATACCTCTTCCCAGGGCACCCCACATTCCATAACTTATCAAAGCAGGAGGGAGCTTAAGGACCAGGAAACCAGTTCCAGAGTTCCCCTGGGGCTGGCTGAAGGCTTATGGCTGTGACACAGCCCAACTTCTGTCTGTCTACCCTGCTTCCCACCCTTCCCTTCACTGTATGGATCCTGAGAGTCCTCTTTAATAAACTCCCTGCATACAAATTTTCTTATCAGGGCCTGCTTCTTGGGAAATCTGACCTACAGCATTAGTTTTGTGGTGAAACATAGCAATTTTCATTTATGCCTCCTCTTTAACAAAAAGCATCAAACGCAGTTTTCATGAATATGTAAATACAAGTCAACATATTAGATGTGGCAAGGAAAGGATAAAGAAATAAAAAATAAAGAAAGCAAGGGAAAGGACATAAAATGGAGCCAGGCATGCAGCTAATACAAAAATAAATCCCTTGGTAAGGCCGTAAATTTGGCTCTTTTTTTGCCAATGCAAAAGAAAGTAAACTCATCAATTCTATGATTCACAGTAACTTTAAGATGTTTGGTTAAGTACAGAGTTGCTCAGGAAAAAATAATACCAAAGAGAAATACTACCTGCAAGTTCATATGAAGATCTTCACAGCCTTACAGTGGGTGCACAGGTGAGTTTCATTTGGGTGTGTTTGACTGGCTGGGAGGGTGACCAACCGTTCAGGTTTATCTGGGTCCTGGAAAATTCCTGGGACATGCAACTTTTAGTTCTAAAACCAAGACTGTTTGGGGGCAAACTAGGATAGTTGGTCACCCGGGTGATAATACAATTCCAACATCAAATCATTAAAAGCAAATCTACAAGGGGCTCACATGTATCAGTCCAGACACACAGGTTTATGTAGGCCTGGCTTAATCCAGGAGTATTTTGGGGTTAATAGAATATTTAAACTGCATAGCCTTCACACAACCCTCCATGAATACTGTTGATCTCGACTGAGCTTTTAGAGATGACATGCAGTAGTCCCCCGGTAACTCGCAGTTTCACTTTCCATGGTTTCAATTACCCACCGTCAACCACGGTCCAGAAATAAACAATTCATAATTTTGAAACTGTGCACTGTTCTGAGTAGCATGATGAAATCTCCCACTGTCCCACTCTGTTCCGCCCAGGACATGAACCATCCTTTGTCCAGTGTGCTCACGCTGCATACACTACCCACGCATCAGTCACTTAGTAGTGACCAGGTCAATGACCTCTCAGTGACCAGGTCAACTGTCACAGCATCACAGTGCTTGTGTTCAAGTCATCGTGATAGTAGCCTAATGCTATGTTATAATCCCTATGCCATTCACCTCACTTCTCAGTGCATAGGCAACGTACCATCTCACATTATCACAAGAAGAGGAAGGGTGAGTACAACACAATAAGATATTTTCAGAAAGAGCAAGGCCACCATAACTTTTTTCACAGTATATTGTTATAATTGTTCTATTATTATTATTATTATTATTATTATTATTGTCAATCTCTGTGCCTAATTTATAAATTAAACTTTATCATAGGTATATATGTATAGGAAAAAACATTATATATAAATATATATACATATACATATATACATATATATATATATACATATATATATATATATATGTGGTTCAATACTATCCACAGTTTCAGACATCCACTGAGGATCTGGGAACATATCCCCAGTGGATAAGAAGGGTCTATTGTATACAGCAGTGAGTTTAAAGTTGCACTCCTCCAAAAATAACTAAAGTAAGGCTATTTTATGCTGTCACTTCAGTACAGATCCTTATACTTGAACAGACAGTTGAGCTAGGGATAGTTAACATGCTTAGGTGAAAATTGAAAAGTCTGACAAGTGCAGAAAGGTGATTTCACTTCCACCTGGTGGTGAGCTAAGAGAGCATTTGAGGTCAGGAACAAAATCCTCCTTTGAAAATAATTTTGAATCTTCCCTACTACACAATTGCATGCTTTGAAATAAAAATATTCTATTCAAAGAATTGGGTCACCCCAGTTTAGCCTGGAAAACACAGAAACTGAAAGAGGCAGATGTTAACAAAAAAAAATCAATCACAATAAATCATCTATACAATAATTAACTGGACTCTTTGTCACTTTGAGGTGACATGCCATATAACTGCCATGGTCAACTATCTGAGGAATAAACAACAAAGTAACTGAATGATTGCCCAGAACCTGCATCTCTTTAAAATAAGATATTCCCATACATCTACAATCTACTCTGTAACTGAAATAATGATCCACTAGTCTATAATGCTGACTTGTTTCTAATGGACTGAACCCAAGAGTTACATCCAATAATCCTAATTTAGGAGTTCCGGGTTAGCAGCTGTCTTTGAGTAAACAACCTTTGGAAGTCATTTAACAAATAAATATTCCCTTTTCCTGAGTGATCTAATCAGCAATCATATGGATTTTCTTTTCTGGTTAAGTTCTAGTTGTCAATTGTAATTTGTAAAAGAAACTGGGCGGAAGTTGAAAACAAAGATGGCAATTATCCAGCTAACTTGGGGTTTGTATACAGCTGCACACATGTCAGATGTGTTTAAGAACATTTTCTGTTTCTGTTGACACAATTTCCAGATGATTTCTAACATTCTTTCTCATGTTCTACTTCCTAGACAACCACAAGTAAAACTGAAATGAAGACATCCTGCGATGCCTGATCTGTAAAGCACAGTGTTTACAGGTAGTGACAATTGTCTCCTGAACTCAGGTTATCGATAGAGGTATGTATAGTCAGTTTTATTTTTTTAACCATTATTTTTTGCCTCTCTTAATACGTGCATTAGTTAAAATATCTGCATAGTGAGACTAAGAAAAGTCGCTGAAAAGTCCAGACAAGGGTGACAGTCTTTCCTGTGCATTACTTGTAGTTTTCCAGGGAGGCATCAACTCTTACAAAGTATCTCAGGCGTTCACCTCCACAAAAGCTGAATCACTATCCTCTATCAGGGGTTTCTCAGCTGTGACAATGGCTCAAAAAGATTTCCAGCTCTGAAGAGCCTTGTTTGTATTTCTTCATTGCCTTAGTCACCAACTAATTTCCAAACCTCCATTCCATTTTGTGCGGACTCGATCCAGGGAATGACAGAATAGCTGGGTGCCTGAGAGCCAAGGACTAAGGCCATGCAGCGAGGCATTATTCAAATGCTTCTGTTCCCTTTGACTTCTTCACAGTACCCTACCTGCTTCACAGCCACCTAAATTTCATTACATGCCATTTTGCTATTTGCATCTGTGCTTTAGTCATTAAACGGGGGGGAAAAGAGCACCCTTTGCTGCACAATGAAGTTCCTCATTTCCTCAGTTCAGCACACAGGCAAGCTTTTCTTCTTTCTGAATAACTAGTTTCATCTGTGACTAAGAGGTCTGAAATTTTACTGCTCAACCTGCTAACTTTTGCATTGCATCACAGAGTAGGTCAGTAATCTTCTTGACAGAAGATTTAAAACCTAAGAAGCTTAGCCTTCGTGTCTAGAAACTTAACCCTCCGTGCCCTCTTGGGGTACTGCTAACAGAGCTCCATTTCGACTTTCCAGCTGGCTTTTCAAAACAGCTGATGAGGACAGAATGGCTCCACCACCCTCTCCTCCCACTCTGGAGCTAGGCATTTATACACCTCCAAACAAAACTAAGGAACAAGCTCTTTGTGATGAAATGCAGGACTGCAGAGGTGTCCATGCTCCCATCTTCATGAACTCTTGAATCAGAGTAATTTCCAAATATATCACTGTCAATGTACATCGATAGCCTGCCATCAAAGAGCCCAGAAATTGGACTGCCACCTCATTCTTCCTTTCTAAAGATGAAACGACCCTTCCAAAAAAAAGTTTTATTTTATTGTGGATATTAAGTTCTGTCTTGAACAAATGAATGATGTGTAAAGGTGTTTCATTCTCTAAAGAAGCATATAACACTTCTACTTCCAAAATGTACATGCATATATTTGTTTAAAAATAGCTGTCTTCATTATCATAATGATTTTCTTCCTGTGTTTGGGAGCTCAGGGAATTAGTGATAAATGTAAATGTAATCAAGGACACCACCATGCTTTTAATTTGGCAAGTAAAAACCATTTATATCTCCCATCACTGTGGCAGGACACGGCAGTTTTATTACCAAAAGAAGCTAGGAAGTAATCTGATTGCCATCTGATTGTTTTTTTCATGTTTATGTCTTGCCTGAATAAAAATGCTGGTCTTAATATCAAGTGTCAATACAGTTATGGGGAAAAGTACTGTTGTTAAGAGTATAAATTGGTACTGTCTTTCTGGAGAACAATCTGCCAAAATACATCAAAAATATAAAAATGTGATTATCCTTTAACCCAGAAACCCACCTTCTATAAATTTATCTTGATACAGTTGCACACACAGAAAAAGATGCATGTGCGCTGTTTTGCTATTTACAACAGAAAAATAAAAATAAAAAAGGAAACATCCTAGATGTCCAATAAAAGGCAACTAGTCAAACATATTATGGTATGCAAATAAAATTTAACACAACTATTTAAAATAATAGGATATTTGAAATCTTGTTTAATAAGAAACATCTTATATAGTATATAAAATGCATATAAAATTTATTCATGCAACAAATATTTGTCAAACATTTACCAAACAACAGACATTGTTCTATAACAGAGGTTGGTAGACTTTTTCAGTAAAGATCCACATAATAAATATTTTAGGCTTTGCAGCTGTATGGTCCCTGCCACAACTGCTGAACTCTGCCACAGTATCATGAAAGCCTCCATGGGCAATATGTAAACACATGGTTCCAACAAAACTTTACTTACAACTAGGCTACTTGGACAAATTTGGTTCTTGGCTATTAGCTTGCTAACCCCTGTTCTGAACAACTGGAATATATAAGTAAAGCAAAATATAACAAAAAGTTCTGACTCCATGGATCTTACATTCTATAGCTATCTGTGTGTGTCTCTGTGTGTGTGTGTGTGAGTGTGTGTGTGTGTGTGTGTGTGTGTGTGTGATCTGATTACATGGATGTTCACCAATCATTCATTAAGCATATCTTTGAAGATTGTGCCAGACACCATGCTGTAATTAGCTAATGATTCAATGGTAAACAAAAGAGATTTGGTCCTTGCCCTCATAAAGCTCATGGTCCAGTGGAGAAGACAGGCAAGAAGGCAAATAAAAAGAACAATTACAGTTTGTTAAAATTGATGAGAAGCAAGTAAAATGATTAACTGATTATCTCTGGGTAGCAAATTATCTAATGAGTTTTCCTTTATATATATTTTTTTACTTTCCTCTATGGTTTGAAATTTTTATAACAAGTATGTTTTATTATTTCAAAAACAATAAAGCTAGTCTCAAAAACTTTGTAAGTAATGAAAAGGATAAAAGTTTAATTTGTATTTTCTATTGAACACCTAATCCTAATGGCTTTAGAACAGCAGATGATCTCTACATTTCTGTACAGTGATTTGTTTTGTTTTTGAAATTGTCTACATCAAATAAAGGTCTTCCTATACTCCAAATAAATAAACAAACAAATAAAAACCTTTGTCTTTGGGATATGAATGAAAGACTTAGCGAGGGACACAAGAACCTTAATTCTACTCCATTTACTCATTAATCTCAAGTGTAAAAAGATTTGCTTAAGAAAATATAGGAGAGGAATAACCAAAGATTGGCAATTCTTTCAGATGACTGACTCAAAAACAAATATTTCTTTTACTTCTGTTTTGAATGGAAATTGGATAGTAGAAAATGTGCTTTATCCAAAGAGATGTCTGGCTTTTGCCCTTGGCTTCTGTGAGGTCACCTCTGTCATATCTGATAGGAGTATTTTTGTTTAGGATGAGGGCTGGCCACAAATGACAATCTTAGGTTGGAGGCTGGCCATGCCAGAAAGACTAACCATGGTGATTTAGAGTGGGAGTTTAGGATCTCATGTTCTCGGTCAACCTGGCGACTGAGTTCAACTGCATAGGCTGTCAATCACTCATACCTATGAATATAGCCTCAGTGAAAACTTTGGACATCAAAGCTCAGGTGACCTCCCCTGGTTGACAGTGCTACACGTGTATTGCAATGCATTGATACCAGGAGGGCCGTGTGTCCTGAGAACAACAGGAGCTTCATGTTCAAATCACTCCCAGGCTCTGTCCTATGTGTCTTTTCCTCTGGCTGATTTTAACCTGCATCCTTTCCTTATAAAAACCATAACCATGAGCATAGCCAGTTTCAGTGAATTCAGTGGATTCACTAGGAGTCTTCCTAGTGAATTATGGAACTAGAGGGTGGTTTTAAGAAGCCCTCAAACTTGCAGTTGGTGTCAGAGTGAGAGTGGTCCTCTGGAGAACTGTGCCCTCAGACCTTACAGTGTGGCTAACTCCACGGAGGAAGCATTCAGAGGAAAAGAAGACAAGACAGTGTGCTGGCGGGACTACAACTTTCCATTTGTGGTGAGAACACTGTATTCTCTGGCCCTCGTTCTCCCTCTGCTTCTTCTGAATCTCAGACATCATTCTCCAGGCTTAACAGATAGGAATCACTGCACAGCACATTCAGATTTTACAAAGATGCACAACTGTCCTGAATAAAAAGTATGTCGTTAGGGCATATTTGCATGTATTATTTTCATACTGTATGTGTAACTTTTTCTTAGAAAGATTTAAGTACAATTTTTTTCTCCTTTAGTATATGAGAAGCAAATAAAAACTCAAAGGGGCCGGCTAAGTGGCTCAGTTGGTTAAGAGTTGGCTTAAGGGAGCAAGCGCTGAGCAACAGGGCCGCCGGTTCGATTTTCACATGGGCCAGTGATGCTGCACCTGAGCTGAACTGTCACTGAGCTGCCAACAGGTGGCAGGATGGCTCAGCTGGTGTAACAACAAGATTGCCTGTTCAATGGTGGGCTACCCCCATCCACAACTAAGACTGAACTTGGTAACTTGAGCTGAGCTGCCACCCAGATGGCTCAGGGGATACAGCACGCACTCTTAACAAGGCTGCTGGTTCGACTCCCGCATGGGATGGTGGCTACGCCCACCCGCAACTAAGATTGAACACAGCACCTTGAGCTTAGAAACCTCGAGCTGCTGCTGGGCGGCCAGATGGCGACTGGTGCCCTCCACAACGAAGACTGAAGAACAACAACTTGGCTGGTCCCCTTCCCCAATTCCCCAACACTGCTCTCCTCCCCCAATTCCCCAATAAAAATCTTTAAAACAAAACAAAACAAAACAGAAAACTCAAAGACTCAAATCAGTGTATTTCCTTGCAAAGACCATAAATTTTGCCCAAATATTTACCTGACAGCTTTTTAGTGAGTCAGAAAATAACATGTTTTCTTATTTATTATATTAAAATAAAATTATTTCCTAGAACATCAGGATTCAGATACATTCCTTTTTTTTTTTTTTCAAAACAGCCACAAAGGTTGTGTGTTTGTGAAAGTTTAGATGTGTGTATATGTCAGTCTCTGCATGTTGAGATCCTTGGTAGTCAACAACTTCTACTGAACCTTTCTTAGGGGAAGCCTGGGGCTCTTAATAATGGCAGCCTCTAGTCCATTTATCTTTACAGTATAAAAATTTGAGAATATCCCTAAAGCTTAGTTTGACATTTCCTTAGAGATTACCCTAGTGGCTCTACCAGTCAAACGTGTATATATCATAAATCCTAGGTCATCCAGCTCATTATTTTTATTTTTTTTTTAAGCTGAGCTATCCTGCTACCTATTGGCAGCTTAGCAGCAGCTCAGCTCAGGCTGGGCATCGAACTGCTGTTGCTCAGAGCTCAAACTCTTGAGTGAGCTCTTAACCAACTGGCAGGTTCCCAGCTCATTATTTTTTAAATATCAAAAAATAATCAAAGAGAATTAACATTGTAAACCTCCAACAACAACTTAGTCTGGAACTCAAAAGCATTTCCTCCTTGCCTGCACTTTGCCTGCATAAAGTCATGTTATTCGTTTTCAGGACTGGAATTCAGGATAGATTCAACCTCTAAAAACTCAGTCTAGATCTGAGCTTGTCCTTGACTCTAAGTTCCAGTGCCCAGCATTTGAAAAAATCAGGTACAATTCAATTATAAAGCAGTGTCTGACTTTTTGAAGTGTAAATCCACTGCACTTGAAAATGGCAAGTGTAAAATCCATTCTTAAAATGCACTTGACATTTTCACATACAGCTTTACAGCCATGGAAATGTGAAGAGGCTCAAAAAAGATGGCCAAGAATGGCTTTCAAAAAAAAAAAAGAAAGAAAGAAAGAAAGGGAAAGTGTTCTATTGCTTGGTCAGGAGCAGAAGTCTGATATTTAGCTCTTTGTTTTGACTAGAAAATTAGAACTTCTTTAACAGCTGTGCTTTGTAAAACTCACCTGTGTGATCTGAATTTTCTTGGTATGCTAACTGCTGGTTTGTATGCCTAATCTCACATGCCTTTCTCTTCATGAGGACTCAATAGGTTGTTTTTATTCTGCACTTGCAGCCTGACATGATCATATAGATCAGGAGTTGGCAAATTTTGCCTGTAAAGGGCCAGGCTGTACATATGTTTGGCTTTGGGGGCCAGATGGTCTCTGTCATCTCTGCTATTGTATCATGAAAGCAGCCACCGACAGTAGGTAAACAAATGAGCATAGCTGTGTTCCACTAAAACTTTATTTATGGACACTGAAATTTGAATTTCATATAACATTCACACGCCACAAAACATTATTCTCCCAGGGGCCAGCCGAGTGGTGCGATAGTTAAGAACTGGCTTGGGATGCCAGAGGCCCCCAGTTCAGATCCCCCATATGAGGGCCAGTGACACTGCCCTCCACAGCTAAGATGCTGAACAACAGCTCAACCTGGAGCTGGGCTGCCATGAGTCGCTGGCAACGGCGTAGGCTGCAGCCCCTGTGGCAGTGGGTTGCCATGGGCTATACCGTATGTAGCCAGCAGCCAGCGTGAGCGGCCAGCAGCCACAGTGAGCCGTCCAGAAGCCGGCGACTGATGTGCCTCGCCCAGGAAGAACACAATGATGGTGCCAACTTGGGCCAGTGAAGCAACGTCCTCCACAACTAGACTGAAGAACAAAAAGACAGCAACTTGTCTGTTCCCCTTCCCCCAATTCCCCAGCTCTGTTCCCATCCCCCCAATTTCCCAATAAAAATTTTAAAAATCTTCAAAAAAAGAAAAAACATTATTCTCCCACCATTCAGAAAATAAAAGTCATTCTTAGCTTGCAGACTGGACAAAAACAGGCAGGGGGCTATTTGGACCCTTAGTCATAGTTGGCCAACCCCTGACATAGATGGCAAAAATAATTTAACAAAATAAAGCATAAATGGCACTGCACGTGTTCTAAAGTCTTACACACTCTGTGGAAAAGATTGTTAGGAGGTCCTCATTATCTCTCAATCCCATTTGATTCTATTGGTGATTCAGTAGGCTGGTGTGGTGCTGAAGTCAGCCAGCCTATGCCCTGGACTGCCCTGCTCCTCACCTGACTGCCGCCCCACCTTACATCAGCCCCATCCTTATACCAGCAGCATTGGTGTCACGTGGGGGCATGTTAGAAAGGCAAAACCTCAGGCTCTGCCGCCAGACCTTCTCAATCAACATCTGCAAGTAGCCAGACACAAAAGTCACATGTTGTATGACTCATTTTTTTGAAAATTGGAGACTTGATAAAGTCATAGAGACAGAGAGCAGATTGCTGATTGCCAGGATCTAGAGGAGAGGGAGGAACGGGGAGTGACTGTTTGATGGGGATGGGGTTTCCTTAATAACATAAATGTCGTGGAACTAGATGGAGGTGATGGTTGCACAACATTGTGAATGTAGTAAAGGCCACTGAATTGAACACTCTAAAATGATTAATTTTATGTTACGTGAATTTTACCTCAAAAAGTGAAATAAAAATCCACATTTTAAGAAGACACCCGCCACTCCCCATCCCAGGTAATTCATATGCACATTAAAGTTTGAGGAGCAACCTCTCATAGATGAACTATTGGGTATTTTCAGTCCTTTTCAGTCTGGTTCAAAGAAATACTGGGTTTTCAATACAAAGGAACAAAGCATTCATTGATGTTAAGGCATATAGCATCACAATATTGATAGTTATCGAAATCTTAAGCCTTTGGATTATGAAGTGTTCAAGTAATCTCACTTTTTAAATTCTTTTTCTCAAACTTGTTCTACATATTCAATGGAAAATTGCTAATATCTGGGATATCTCAAATATGCTTCACCTATTAAATGTTTTTTGCAATTTTTTCTTGTGCCAAAAACTCTTCCCTAGCACCACCTATTTCTTCCTGTTATTTATTCAACTATAACATTCTTTAAATTTTTTTAAACTTTCACAGATTAACTCTCCAGGAGAAGTGTTACCCTACTTGATATTCAGTATATATTTCCTTGTGACAGTTTTATGGTACAATTAAATTTCATACATTTTTTCAGCCCTCTCTGAATATGCATCAGAAAGCCAACCATCATAATTCTAGGCCAATTGGCTTGATTTGCTTATTTAAGCCCACATCTCACAGGCCTGCTACATTTCCATACATTCCTTCCCCACCTGCACCCCATCCACCTACCCAAAGATACTGATTGTGCTGACAGTGAAGAAAACCACAGGGCACTGATAGGAAAAATATAATTTCCATTAGGCAGCTCTTTAGAAAACATACAGTCCCTATTTAGATTCTGAGTTTTAATATGCCAAACTGTATAGTGGAGCCAGGTCACAGAAAGAAACCTCAAATTGAATATCAACAAGCAGACTGGGCCTGCCTTTTTCAAAATCGTTATCAGGGTTTAACATATAAGAAATTGTTATCACAACTTAGCACATGAGAAAAAATCCTGATGTTTAGATGGACCAAGAAACTTAATAAGGCTCATCTGGATGCAAAAATAAATGAGCAGCAAGTTAACATTAACTTTTAATGCTTGCCATTTTATGTTAATTCATATTTTTAAATTATGGCTGATTCTTTGCAATCAGTCTATGGCTAATTATATCTCCAACATGTAAATCTGATGAAGTGCAGGGACCAAATAACAACAGCAAAAAAATACCCAACAAAGACCTTAGAGATTCAGAACTGTCATGTGCCTCCATCAACTGGTCAGATTCAGCCTGCATAGCAAAAGCTCCAGCTCTGAACCTCTGTCACCATTCTTTCTCAAAGATCAAAGCTTAGTTTGCTTTACCATGGAAACCGTATTGATGCATCCTGTTTGCAGATGTTTTCCCCTATTTTTATTATCTTTGTAACTGATGACTCTATCCTAAGGACATAGGAGCTCTGTGTTAGGTAGACGTAGACTGCATTTTTGAGAAACCTCCAAGCTGCAACAATCTAAATAAGAAAACTGGAGTAAAATACATTCTTCCACGCAACACTAAGATTCTATTGTATATGATCTTCAAAGCCAGACACAAGGATCCTTACAATTGTCAAAAGACATCTTGATCTAACTCTATTGATGAGGATATATCCTAATGGCACATTCTCATCAGAACCTTAGATTCCATTAATACAAAAACTAATAGCTACCATTTAATGAGGGTCTGCCCTGAGCCAAGTACTTTGTAAATACTATTTACCTCTCTTACTCTCCACAATATCCCTACACGAGAAAACTACAAGGGATTTAACCAAAGCTATCAACATAATAAATGACCAAAGCACACTTGTCTGATTTTAGAGTCAGGTAGATTAGGCTTCAAATCCAGATGCTACAAATTTAACAAATATTTACATGTCCATTGACCACTAGCTTTCAAACTCCAACTCCCACATTTCACAGGTAAACACACTGAGGCCCAAAGAGGTTAAGCAAGTTGCCCAGGTTGACACAGCCAGCCAGTGGCAAATCCAGAACCAGAGCCCAGACCTCCTGTCTGCTCAGCCATCTTCTGATGTCCGGGGTTGGGCCCTGCTTGGCATCTTGAGCTGCCCGGATAGGCTCCAGCCATTCACAACCCTGAACTAGAATAAACAGGTTGGAAAAGAATTATCTTGCTAGCTTTTAATTAATCTTTCTTAATGTATGTATAGCTCCCATTTATTTCAATATTTAACATTAGAAGTGTTTTCAATCTTTATTTAGAAGTTTGGTGATGTTGTTGTGACCAGAAATACGCCATAGGAATTTAACTCTTGTTTATAGTAATTAGCCTATGGTAAAATTGGTTTTGCTGTATATGTCATTTTGCTTAAAGTCACAGTTTCCAAGAATCTATCAACAACGTTAAGTCAGGATGCACTGTTCGAGGGCTCCAATTGTTCCACATCCTTATCAACACTTGTTGTTGTCCATAGTTTTATTATAGCCATCCTAGTGAGCATGAAGTGATATTTTATTGTTATTTCAATTTGCATGAAGTTCTTAAGAAATTTGAACAAGGGGCTCTTCGTTTTCATGTTCCCTTGGGCCTAGCAAATGATGTTGCTGGTTCTAATTGGAGCAAAATAACTATAAAGGAAGTGCCAGCACCCAAGAGCAACAGTCCCTCCTTGTTTTCCCCAGAGACACAAAAGGCTGAGGTGTAGGAGGAAAGAGAAGAAGCTCACCTGTTTTTCACATACCCACCAGACACTCAGATCTGTTGGTTTTACCCTAAGAGAAGACCTACTGGGATTTCAGTTCACCCACTCCCCTAAGCCTCCAGACATTTCTACCCCACCCAAGCCTTCTCCTCTCTTAGCCTTGAGCTTGATAACCTTCAAGTGAGATGGAACCAACTCTTTCATTATCCATTCAACAACAGTTTACTATTTGCCTGCCAGGTACTGAGCTAAATGTTGGGGGCACCATGGTGAGTAGTTCTGAATCCCTGGATTCTCAAAGCTTGTATGAGTCTTGAATAAAAGACCTGGTTGGCTTAACACATCCATTAAAATTCATTTACATTAAGTCAACATTCTGTGTACTAACTGACAAACATAATTTTTACAAAACCAGTTTCTGACGGAGAAGGAAAAAAAAGAGGATATGGGATTCCTTAAGTTGGGGAAGGGGCAGTCCATTAAGAGGTAACAGAAAATGGTGGAGAAACAGAAAATGTTGAACTATTTTACAAATTTGCCCAAGCGTGGCCCCGTTTGCCTACATCTGGGCAGGGCTGAGAGCCCCTGCGCAGAGGTGTTTCTGTATTGCCATGCCTAGCAGCAGTTCTGCCTGGCTTGATTTATGAAGATGAGATGGGAGCATATTTTTTTCAACACCGCCTCTTTCCCTGAGGATGCGTTAATTGAGGTATCACCTCTCAAGAATCATTGAGTAAAACTAATATATTACATTGCATGTTTCTGATTTCCACCAGGGCAATTATTTCACAATGTGAATTAAAGGGAAGACCATGCTCTTGAGCGTGTCAAATGGAAAGCAGTTTATTCAGGACCCAACTGGAAGAGGTTGATTTCCCTAATTTACACACTGGAATTAGACTTTATTTCATTTCTTTATCCTGTTTCTAGAAATGAAATCATAAATTTCTCCTGACAGTTTAGCACAGATTAGTTTTTAAGTGCTCATAATTCAGTTATCTTTGGCTTGTCTTGACGAGCATTCAGCAAAGTCCATCACATAACTTTGAAACACTCAGAAGTTTACACTTAACTTTTTTTTAACATCTTGGGATGGTTACTTCCCAGCCAGAAAGGTTATAAAATAGCCCAGTGTAATTCTAGGGTTTCCTAGACTTTTAGCCATTTGGGAAGGTGCAAATGGGGGCTTCTAACTGTTTTCATGTTTCTGAAAACCAAACAATGTACCTGCACACTCCAATAACATCAACAAAAACCTTATTTGCATTTGACTGGAATTGCATCAACTCTCACTTCATTAGACATTCTGACTGACAACCATGTAGATATTGTTGTTGTTTGAGATATAGATATATATAGATATATATAGATATATATATATATAACTAACATATATACACTTTTATTAAGTAATGACATATATATATATATATATATATATATATATATAT